>NW_020174917.1:6943702-7024952 GCF_003031525.2 Neophocaena asiaeorientalis asiaeorientalis | reverse complement strand
CCACCGCACTGGGATCCCGCCGCCGCTGCACCCTTGCCAAGCCCGCCGCCGTAACCCCTAATTAGTACATGTAAGGTTCCCGCATCCTCTTGGCTGTTTCATCGCTCCCGGTGTTTGCAGGGGCTTTTCCTCTATTCCTTCTCTTGATGCGGCGCACGATCGTCATTATTTGGGATTCTCTATCTCCGACATCCTTGGGGGTCCGCGGGGAGGTGGGGGGCAGGAACAACGTTGTGCTAAGCCTGTGGCGTGTGCCGGCAGCCCGGCGGCTCAGAAAAACTTAGAGAAAGTCGCGTCTTCCCTCCCCGGCGGTGAGGAGGTGGCTACGCGGTAAGCAGCGCAGGGGTCTCTGAGACATCTGCTTCGGCGCGGGCGCAGGGCCCCATGCAGTGCACTTGTTTATTGTCGCGCCACCGGTGCGAGCCAAGCTGCAGCAGACATGATGGGCCCGGGGCGAAGCGGGCGCTCCGTGGCCGATAGATGGCAGCCGAGAGCGAAGGCGCCCCTGGGCCCCGGCGGCGCAAGCGGAGCGCCCCCCACCCTTGGATGTGACATTCGTGGGAGACAGAGGACTCTTGGACCATGTGCGTAACTCTAGCGTGGGACGGTGCAATCCTCGGATTGAAGAAGGGAGGGGTGGAAATAACCCCGACAGTGTCAGGCTTGTTGGTTGTCAGGGACAGAGGATTCCAGCCCTGGGCTGATCGTCTGCCTTCCACCTCCCATTTAGACTAACACAGCCCGTGCTGCTGTCTCTTGTACTTACTGTAAAGGACCCTGGAAGAGGGAGTGGTTCATCCTAGCGGCAAACAAGGGCGCTATTTTTTTTTCTTAAGAATTACGTTTTATAAGTATGTTTGGGCGATACAAGGGAATGTGAACGACTTTCAGAGAGATTGTGAACGTATTTGGTGTGTACTAGAAAGCTGGAAATCCCTAAATAAATGCAGTAACGGTAGAAAGCAAGTTTCTTGAAGAGTCACCTGCTAAACTCCACTAGCGTCATCTCTACAGTAAGTATTCCTGGCTCTTTCCATGCAACCAGACACCTCCCTCCCCGCAAAAAGGGTCTTTACATTCATAAGGCATATTTCCAGTGTTTGTAATATTTGAGCTGCAGTCCATCCCACGTACAGAAAAAAAGTTGATTGTTATAAGTGGCCCAATGCAGGCTGAGTGCACATGTGCCTGTTCCTTTGATAACTGGGTGGTTTTACGACTTAAATGTATTTTATCCATTTAATTTTGGAATTAATTATATAGTATCTTTTGGAGTCGTCTTAAACATAATTGATACTGTGTCTTTCTTGGTAATATTTGGGGTAACATTGTGGTTATAATATCCTGATTAAATACAAAATTAATATGAATTCTGATATATATGTATATACATATAGCCACTAACATATCTTTCCACATCTATGTTGAGTTAGAAAGAGTTTTCTAGAGGTGGTGAATTTTGCAGTCTCCTGAGTTTTTGCAACATATCTTGAAATTTCTCCTGAATCTATTCTGCAAATATTTTTTTAGTAAGGTCATTCATACTTGACTTGGAAACAATTCTGTTTATTTTGCTTAAATTTGGGGTAAGTGTAAGTGAGGAAAAAAAGCAATCGGTAATATCATATAATTAAAAAGAAAATATTATAATAGAACTTCCTATTAAATTTAGAAACATTTGGCCTAGGAATGATAGCCACTTGCTACAGGTACATTATATAAACAGGTAACTTAAACTTCACCCAAAAAAGGCTTGTTGCTGTATTTTTTTATTTAGTCAATATCTTCTAACATTTTAGAACATTTATTTTTAAAGAAATGCTTTTATATTTTCAAAATGAAAGTTTTAAAGTGTCATAATTTTCAAATTACATATTAATTACAGTTAGAAACTTTTGGAATATAAATGTTCAGTTCTATCACAGACACATTTTTTCAATGTTCATAACCTCTGTAGAAGTTCTCAAAGGGTATAAAATAGCTTATCTAATTATTGGACTACTAAAGATAACTGAAACATAGTTATTTTAGTTCATTCTTCTATTACTTTCCTAAATCCTCACAATTGGATTTAATAACAAATTTTAGTTTAATTTTTGTCTTATTTTTACTTTATTATCCTAATTAAAATACATTTTGTTGAGCTAAGAAACACTAAACATGTTTGCAATTAACATAGGTAATAATTTTGTTAGAAACACCGACACTAAAAATATTCCAGTTTACCTCTCGTGGTTCAAATAAATAAATGACAACTTTCTGCCATTAACTCAATATTAAGGATGGCCTGAGAAGCCGCCGTTAGTTTACCACTAGGTGTCTCTATAGGCTACTCTGCAGGAAAGGGAATTTTGAGAAAATACTGAGACATGAAGAGATAAGAACAGAAAAATGGGGAAGGAAAACATCATAGAAATCAGGAAGAGCCTCATTTATTAGTGTGTAGATTCCTATTTGTTTTGAGTGTTGACTATTGCCTAGAAAAGAAATAAATAAATCATGTAACTGATCAAATTTGAGCAAGATTTTTATCTAAAGGAACAGACATATTCATGTTTTAATCTATATTCAACAATATACAGTCATATGATATGTATACATGCTACCACACAACACTCAAACGCACGCATATGATTGCATAAACACACTTAGGAACTAGAAAATTAAATGTCTGATCAAATACACCTCTCCAGATTTAAGGTCATTGACACTAAATTAAACATTATTTGATTGAGGTGGGTGTGAAAAGCTGAGAATCTTTGAATGTTTATGAATATATTTATGCATGTCATAATTAGCTCATGATCTAGTGTCATTATAAATACATTTCATATGTGGTAATATATTTGTCAATAATTAGTGCAAATTATGGACATAATTTGATACCTGCCTATTAAAATTTAAATTCAAACCACGATTAGCATATTTGTCACTTGAAACTGACCATACATTTTTGTGAATTCATATTTATTATTACCTGGAATTATTGTTTCAGTGCCTTACGGACTCTGGAGGAATTCTTATGTTAAAAGCATTTCTTAAAATATCTCATCATATTACATTCGTGTATCACTGTGTGGGTTCTTCAGAATAGTAAAATGCTTAGTCAGGAATTATAGTCCCTCATGCAGCAGTCTAACAGAGATTATAAACAAGGAAGTTCTCTGGTAATAAGTATGAGATTTTATGAGTACAAATCAACATCACTGAGATCGAAAGCCAGTAGACCTCGTATTTTGTTGTTGTCAGCCTGACTGGTGAGTTAGGATTACAGAATTCTAATGCTAGATTCCAGACTCCTCCCAAATTAGCTTGAATAGATTACTTGCGTTATGGTAATGGCTAAGAAGACTATATTATCTTATTTAATAAATGAAAAATTTTTCAGATTTAAGTTATATTTTTAATGTCTTTGAAATTGAAATTACATATACCACATATCCCTGAAAGGAGAAAAGTTTCTCCTGGAGGTGAAAACATGAGTCAGCATTTATGATTGTTTCTCTATGCAATTACTAAACTAACTAACTGTATAGCATATGTTTTTGATTAGTTTGATACTTTTAGAATTACAGCAGTTAAATATATCATGCAGTGATATTTGTCAAATCCTAAATGGCTGGCTAAACTAATTTTACCAAGATTATTTATTCACTTATAGGCTTAGCTATTTACAGTCTTAGGAATACGCTCTCAGAGGCATAAGAAAGAGGTGCAAAAAATAGACAATTTTCTTCCTGTCTCATATAGTTCCCTGTAAATACCCTCTGATTTTTTTTTTTTTTGCCAGAATTAGGTATTAAAACACACTCTTTGGAGGACCACTTGGAAATATCTACCAAAATTTAAAATGGATATATCTTTTGAACAATCATATTTTCAGAAAGTAGCCTACAGGTGTACAGAAGTTAAGTATACAAAATGATATATAAGAAGATATTCCTTGTAACAGATGCTTGCATTTGTAAATGACTAAGAATGGCCTACAAGTCTGACTACCTGAAAAGTGGTACACATCAATCTATACCTTGGAAGACCTTTCTTCCTGTAATAACAGTGTATATAGGAATACAGTTCTGTCATTATTAATAGTATAGATAGCATCATCTATGTACCTTGTCGAAACTGAGAGAGAGAGAGAGAGACAGAGACAGAGACAGAGACAGAGACAGAGAGACAGAGGGGGAGGGAGAAAAGAGAAGTTTTCTGGAACGATACAGAAATCCAGCAATAGCCATTGCCTCTTGGAAGACTGGGAAATCTTGAGTAGAATGGAAATTTATTTTTCACCATATATATATATTTTTAACTATCAGAACATTTCAATTTACATTCACATTCCCAATAAAAAATTAAAAAGAAAAAATATATACTTCAGAAATAAGGATAATATTTGGAAGAATGATATGAGAAGTAATGAAGAGTTGAAGATGATTTTACCAAATTAATTTCTGTCCTATAGTACTCAAAACTATTTTATTTTTTATGACACATTGCTATCAATGGAGGCACTGAATATCTTTCTAAAAATATGAGAGTAAATTAATTGGCTAAAATGGTTTCTCTTCATAGCTCTTATATGTGACATTCAACTCTAGCTGTCAATATTAATTGATAGAATTGTAATTAATAGAAGCTAGCTTCTTTTATCTTCACTACACAGAACCATGCTGTGTACTGGCAACATTAACTTTATTTGATACTCTGATGGGTGAAGGGAAATATCAAAATGGTTCTTTAGAGAAGATAAGTAATTATCCTTGAAAAGTGAAGCAGATCTTCACTGCTGTCTACAGGAAGATGAGTGAGTGTGTAATTGTGACACATTTTAAATATACAAACTAATATCTGGCCCCGTTAGAACAAAGCCTGCTGCCTTCTGGCTTATATTCACTCGCTGAAATATGCACATTCCTGTGGAAAAGAAGCAGTTTCATTACAGAGCCAGATAAGCTTTTCTGTGTATCTTCCTCCTGGAGCTATGATCTGTCTCTTGGAATTCATGAGTTCTTGGTTCTCAAATATCTCTAGTCATTTCTAGGAAACAAGTCCAAACAAGCATTATGTTATGCCTAGATTTTCTGTATCCTTTCTGGTTTTTCCGAGAAAAACAATCATCCTAAAACATAATTTCCTCACAATAGTTTTCATTACAGAGCCAGATAAGCTTTTCTGTGTATCTTCCTCCTGGAGCTATGATCTGTCTCTTGGAATTCATGAGTTCTTGGTTTTCAAATATCTCTAGTCATTTCTAGGAAACAAGTCCAAACAAGCATTATGTTATGCCTAGATTTTCTGTATCCTTTCTGGTTTTTCCGAGAAAAACAATTAATCATCCTAAAACATAATTTCCTCACAATACTTTAAGATGGATCATGGCTTGCATGAGAATATCTAAATTAACCTTTACATTATTCAACTTTTATCATCTGGAATCCTTCATTCAACAGGAGACTCCCATAATCCTTTTATCCCTTCAAAATAAATCTGCTTTTCTCCCAACTCCAAAACTTTGGTTTGTGCTGCCCTTTCAAATAACTGGCTTTTCACTTCCTCTACCATTCTTTTATCTACTGTTCTAGAGAATTCACTGTAGATACTTTCTTCATCAAAAAAAAAAAAACAACTTCCATGATAGCAGAACCTACCTCATAGGGTTAAGGTGAAATGTGCAGGCACTTAGTAAATGCTATATAAGTTTCAGCGGCTGTTGCTGGCTGGTTTTGAAGCGTTTCTTCCTAAGAGAGATCTATGAAACTTCTGTTTTCCCTTCTCTACTTTAGTCCCTGTACAGTGTGAGCTTAAAGTGAAATCTTAACGGTCCTGTTGTCAGTCACGTTTTAGCACACAAAGTTTATATCTTTATGTTTGGATGATATCACACACAACCCAAAATGATATAATTTCAACAGTATCAGGCAAAGGCTTAACGAGAAAATCAAGGTTTTTTTGTTTGTTTATTATTTTTTTAATGACAGCATTTTATTATAGCACTTCTTCTGATTTTGCTAAGACAATGAAGACTTTTCAATATAAAATGTGAATATTTATAAATTAAAATATTGTAATAGGTCTTTAAAAAACGCCCCAAAACCTTCCCTGTCCCCTCTAACCAACATTGAAGATTTGATTATCTGAACATTCTCTTGCATTATCTAGCACTTGCTGTAACATAGTGTTCAAGTAACTGCTTAAAGTTTTCTTTTTCTCTGAGCTAGATTATCATGCCTTATTGAGAACAGCATTTTATTGTGTTTGTTACCCCCTTAACAGTGAGAAAAATGAGCTCCAAAAAATTCTTTGTACACACAAGAAATATCCATTTACGAGTTTATTCATTCAACACATTTTTTTAGTACCTATATTGTGTTAAACACTATTATGTTTGATATAAAACAATTTGTTGATTCATATCAGAATGGTTGGGTGATTTCAGAGATATTTTGACTTTCTGATAAACTACCTGCATTCTCTAGTTAAAATAAATGGTATAAAATAAATAAAAATACTATTGCATAAATTGTATGCTTGAATAGTATCTCTTGTACCATATGTTTGTCAAGCCTCTGCAAGAGTACTCTCCAATAGAACTTTCTGTGATGATGGAAGTGATCTATACCTGTTTTGTCTAATATGATAGCCATTGACCACATATTACTACTGAGTAATTGAAATGTGACTGGTAAATACAGGAACTACAATTTTAATTTTTAAAAGTTTAATTTAAAACAATATGTGGCGAATGGCTGCCATATTGAACAGTGCAGTTTTGGAATATAAATCCCTGGAAGACTGAAGCTGTGTTTCTTGTGCAGTTTCTGGGATACCTTGGAAATTCAATCAATATGAACAGCTGCACTCATAACTAATGATGGTGATTATGACACCCTCAATAAATAAGGACAGTTATGATTCATATTTGGCAAGAGGCCTGATTTGCATTCTATTGAGGGTCTCTATTCAATTCTGTTAAATTGCATTGAGTTGAGGGCCTCTACCATTCTTTTAAAGATTTCAAGGCATTTTACAGGCATTTCAAAATTCCTTATTACATCCTCATTACACCCTTATAAAGAAGGAAAGGTAGATTATTTTATATCGCTAGAATTTTATTATAAGTGCCTTTTTATGCATGATGAAGTACTCTCTAAAGTGCTTTTCTCCAGATCACACAGTGGGATGTTAGTAGAACTGGAAAAGAAAGTCCTAAATGGGTATTTTGCTTCAGGAGTTTTCTAGAAGAGGCTTTTTGTGCAGAGAAGTCAGTCCGTAAAATAACTGCACTTGAACCCTTGCATTCCATCTATTTGAATGCAAAAGCTCTATTTGGAAGTTTAGTGGTGTTTTGCACAATTAATGTAGGCAGAGTTTGGACAGCACATTGTAATTAATGAATTTATTGAATGCAAATAGGTCCTCTAATTTCCATGAAGATCTGAATAAATCTCAGTTTAAATAAAATCATACTTATATATTTGAAACAAAGATGTAATAACTTGGTAACCAGTTCCAAGTATAACAAATTATTGTAATTTTTGAGATTGTTTTGTTTTTAATCAATCTATCTGAAATATTGGTAATAAAATTAACCTATATTTCCACTGTGGGAAGAATCAGTATATCTTCAAAAGCAGCATTAATTGCTTCAGAGCTTAAGTCCAAAGTAAGTAGGAAGCCACCTGATCCAGAGCAGTAGAGTGGCTCTCAGAGATCTCAACCCCATTCTTGACTCTGGCTTTGCATCAGTTGTGCATGTGCATTTATGACGACACCTCTCTGGGTAGATCACAGGTTTTATATATAAAGAATTCACTGTTCTTTCTCTTCAATGGACCATAAGACTACCACACTGGTTAATCAAATGTTAAGTATTAAAATGTAATCTCCTTGGAAGAAAAATAACATATAATTATTACTCTTAAATTGTAGATTTTAAATTATTCACTTTATCCTAAAACGTAAAGTTATCTTCATATAAATAAATATTGGCAATCTGACGCCCACTAATGCATGGTGTACCTTCTGTGAAAAACAGATCTGCGGCAGCTCAGTTTTTGTTTAATCTAACGTGATACAATTTTTATTCCATGATCAAAGATATTCCATCTATCTAATGAAGCTTTTATAGTGACACTAGATTCATAGTTATTGTCATATGACATATTTCAATGTTTGCTGCAATTTTAATTGATTGTTATATATCCCAATGAACAAAAAACTAAGCTGGATTTGAATCACCAGTATGCACAGTTTTTTGTACAATCAATCTGCATCCTTAATTGCTATATTATATAAGTAGTGACTGCTATGCAGGCAGACTTTGATCAATGACTACACTGCCACTTACCCATTTGAAGATACTCATGAATTTCTTTCTAGGTACTTTTAAATTTAAAAGTATTTCACTATAATATTGATATGGTAGCATTTAGAAGTATTATAGTATATAGAGAAAGGGAGGCCTAAATTGATTTGTCGCAAAAAATAAGAATCTATTTGACTATATTTTTCAATTTGTAATGTGATTTACCAACCACAGTTAACATAAGCATCATCAGGCAATTTATACTTCATTTATAATCCAAAATCAAAGGTAAATAAAATGTATACATACATACAACATACATATACTCATTTACTATTTGATAGCTATTTTATGTACATTGTCTCATTCTTCCATGTAATTATTACAGCAACTTTATGAGGTGTTTTTCCTTACATATGAGAAAATGGAGTTTCAAGGTAGTTGATACTCTGTAATTCACACAAAGAGTACATAGCAGCTCCAGACTTGAGAGAATTACAAGGACTCTCAGTATCCATTTTTTCAACTTAACTATGTCAATTCAAATGCACACTTTTGAACTTTTATCTCAGTTTAAAGAAAAAGTGAGAATAATGTATATCAATACTAAGTGATCAGCTTCAATTAAGACACTTTCTAAGTGATTCATCATTTCTATAATGTCAAATGTATTCTAAATCAACAATAGGAATACATTCCAAATTATTAATACATAATACTACTCTTTAAAATATCACCATAATAAAATATATCTTAAACTGGTCATGAAATATATTTATAAATAAACCATCTTTATATTGATCTACTTTAAGAATATCAAAGACATTATTAACTACCAGAAGTTATTGTCACAGTAACCCAAATACATAAAGTTCTTAAAACCATACTTTTTGAATATTTATAGTATAATTTTTCCTAAAGTAAAAAAGTCTCTAATAATAGTTTGCCCCTACTTTTGAGTTTTTGACTAATTATTATTTTACATTTAATAAAGCAGGAGTCAGAGCGTGCATTATATACCTCCTTAGAAAAATCAATAATAAAATACTAAAATGATTCCTTTGAGGAGGATTCATACCAACAATTTCATGCATAAGTTTAGAGATATAACTCCATAGTCCTTTGTGACATGAATTTGTTATAAAAATAATTGAAAATTGGCATGACACATATTTTCTAAATTTTTTCAAATTAATACATACGAGATACCCATGATTTAATGAATTTTCTTAATAAGTGATAAATCACTTTAGTTCATGAAAATATTAATCACAAATAACCAACATCCACTTATAAATAGCTACAAATAAAATAATAAACATTTTATCATTTTTAAACATCTGACCTTAATCTTATCAATCATGTTTATCAAATAGTCCAATTTCATTTTGAATGGAACATGCAAACCTCCATAAAACTCAAAGAAAATATTTGAGTGTTTGTGTATGTCAGCATTTCCTCAATGTCAGTAAAATTATAGTGGGATGATTTGCCATAATTATGAATCTCCAAATATTGAACATTTATAAATATTAGAATCATCATTGGCTATCACTTCATCTACTTATAACCATGCTGAAATACATAAGTGTGTAAAAACAATAAAAGTATCTGTCCACTTTAGCAATCATGATGTTTCTGACCACCTTCTCCTAATATGCACTCAGAGAGCCTGCAGCAGTGCTTGAGAATGCATCTTGGAGTTCTTCCAGAAACTCTGAGTCAAAGAGCAATGTCTGCATTCACAAAGAAGCATTCACAGCTGTCAGAAGTTAAATGTCCATGAGACTCATGGTACAGCTGCAGTCCTTCCAGTACACTGACAATATCTGTGGAAACCAGAATTTGATAACTAGTTTTCTCCATGGAAAAAATGTCACAGAAGAATGATGAATCTTTGCCTCACCAATAATAAATAATTATGCATTCACAGCATATGAAGCATCATTGTCCTACATTACTTAGCCTGCAGTGCTTTTGCAGCTAATTTTCACTAGAAAGTACTCTTACTGCATAAACTGTCAATGAACTTCTTGTAGGCAAACACCTGCAGACACCTGCCAGCAGTGGGTGCGTAAGGTTCAGGATTGTAGAAATTGCAGCATAAACCAGAATCTGTGAAGCAGTATTGGGGAGAAATGAGTGTGTGAGAGCATGCATGAGTGAAGAAATGCACACATGAACAGGTATTTTGTGTTTCTGTTCATACTTGATAAAATCAATAGAATGATTTTTTCCCCCCCAATGTGTAATATAGTTGAGTAGAGTAATAGAAAAGCAAGCTATATTTGCAAATAAGGTTTTCAGTCTGGGATAATCTACCCCAATTTATTATCAGGTGTTTTTAGGACAAATGATTATTATGCTGAAAATGTTTAGCCATATATTCTCTATGTCCATATAGATATAACAGTCACTGAGACTTTGAATTACTTAAAAAATATACTTTTTGAAAATATCTTAAAATTCTAGGTGAGATTATAAATATCTGTTTCTGTAATAGTTTAGGTGAGGTCGAAATGGAGGTAAGTGGATTAGCTTACTTTTGGGTAACTGTTCAATTATATAGTTGAATGGAAAAACCCATTTGAAAATCTATTGGTTTTTAATTGTTGAGTCACTTAGTCGATCAATAGTTCCTAAATACTATTAAGATCTGATTCCTAAAACCTAATGAATTATTGAAGATTTACTTCAAGGGAAATTTTCTATGTGATATAAAAGTTAAAAACAATTATAAGCTTTTAAAAAATATCAGTTTTTGAGTATGTTTTTGGAGTTGTTGGTATGAGAAACAATGAAGAAAAGTGGAAAGCTAGTCACATTTACTTTTTAAATTGGCAGGACCCTTAGAGATCATGGAGTACTACACCCTAATTTAAAGGACCCAGAAAATGTAAATGTTTTAACCAAAGTGGACCTCCATTTATTGGAAAATTAGGTAGTTCTCCCAATTTTCTGACCCCTTAGTCAGTGTACCTTAGACTGAACAAAAATGCATAGCTTAGTAAACTTGATAAATAATTTATTCTGAAAAATTCCCAAAAAACCCCCCAAAACACAAACAACCAAAGATCCCATGCTACTTTGGCAGGGTTCCAAGGCATTTGCATAAAACCTTCATATACTGAATGGATTATCATAAAAAAGTCAGCTTGGCAAACATCATTCTCAATGGTGAAAAACTGAAAGCATTTCCTCTAAGATCAGGAAAAAGACAAGGATGTCTACTCTCGCCACTATTATTCAACATAGTTTTGGAAGTCCTAGTCACGGCAATCAGAGAAGAAAAAGAAATAAAAGGAATACAAATTGGAAAAGAAGAAGTAAAACTGTCACTGTTTGCAGATGACATGATAATATACATAGAGAATCCTAAAGATGCTACCAGAAAACTACTAGAACTAATCAATGAGTTTGGTAAAGTTGCAGGATACAAAATTAATGCACAGAAATCTCCTGCATTCCTATACACTAACAACGAAAGATCAGAAAGAGAAATTAAGGAAAGAATCCCATTCACCAATGCAAAAAAATGAATAAAATACCTAGGAATAAACCTACCTAAGGAGGTAAAAGACCTGTACTCAGAAAACTCTAAGGCACTGATGAAAGAAATCAAAGATGAGACAAACAGATGGAGAGATGTACCATGTTCTTGGATTGGAGGAATCAATATTGTGAAAATGACTGTACTACCCAAAGCAATCTACAGATTCAGTGCAATCCCTGTCAAATTACCAATGGCATTTTGCACAGAACTAGAATAAAAAAATCTTAATTTGTATGGAGACACAAAAGACCCCGAATAGCCAAAGCAGTCTTGAGGGAAAAAAACAGAGCTGGAGGAATCAGACTCCCTGAATTCAGACTATACTACAAAGCTACAGTAATCAAGATAATATGGTACTGGCACAAAAACAGAAACATAGATTAATGGAACAGGATAGAATGCCCAGAGATAAACCCACACACCTATGGTCAACTAATCTATAACGAAGGAGGCAAGGATATACAATGGAGAAAAGACAGTCTCTTCAATAAGTGGGGCTGGGAAAACTGGACAGTTACATGTAAAAGAATGAAATTAGAACACTCCTTAACACCATACACAAAAATAAACTCAAAACGGATTAGAGACCTACATGTAAAACCGGACACTGTAAACCTCTTAGAGGAAAACATAGGGAGAACATTCTGACATAAATCACAGCAAGATCTTTTTTGATCCACCTCCTAGAGTAATGGAAATAAAAAGAAACAAATGGGACCTAATGAAACTTAAAAGCTTTGGCAAAGCAAACTACAAACAAGATGAAAAGTCAACCCTCGGAATAGGAGAAAATATTTGCAAACAAATCAACAGACAAAGGATTAATCTCCAAAATACATAAACAGCTCATGCAGCTCAATATTAAAAAAACAAACAACCCAATCCAAAAATGGGCAGAA
Organism: Neophocaena asiaeorientalis asiaeorientalis; assembly: GCF_003031525.2. Classification (NCBI taxonomy): domain Eukaryota; kingdom Metazoa; phylum Chordata; class Mammalia; order Artiodactyla; family Phocoenidae; genus Neophocaena; species Neophocaena asiaeorientalis. The sequence goes on along the minus strand of NW_020174917.1, from coordinate 7,012,195 downwards.
GACCTAAATAGACATTTCTCCAAAGAAGACATACAGATGGCCAAGAAGCATATGAAAAGCTGCTCAACATCACTAATTATTAGAGAAATGCAAATCAGAACTACAATGAGGTATCCCCTCACACCAGCTAGAATGGGCATCATCAGAAAATCTACAAACAACAAATGCTGGAGAGGGTGTGGAGAAAAGGGAACCCTCTTGCACTGCTGGTGGGAATGTAAATTGATACAGCCACTATGGAGAACAGCATGGAGGTTCCTTAAAAAACTAAAAATAACATTACCACATGACCCAGCAATCCCACTACTGGGCATATACCCAGAGAAAACCATAATTCAAAAAGACACATGCACCCCAGTGTTTGTTGCAGCACTGTTTCCAATAGCCAGATCATGGAAGCAACCTAAATGCCCATCGACAGACAACTGGATAAACAAGATGTGGCACATATATACAATGGAATATTACTCAGCCATAAAAAGGAATGAAATTGGGTCATTTGTAGAGGCGTGGATTGATCTAGAGACTGTCATACAGAGTGAAGTAAGTCAGAAAGAGAAAAACAAATATCGTATATTAACTCATATATGTGGAACCTGGAAAAATGGTACAGATGAAGTGGTTTGCAAGGCATAAATAAAGACACAGATGTAGAGAACTAGCGTATGGACACCAAGGGGGGAATGTGCTGGTGGGGGTGGTGGTGGTGGGATGAATTGGGAGATTGGGATTGACATGTATACATTAATATGTATAAAATAGATAACTAATAAGAACCTGCTGTATAAAAAGTAAAATAAAATTCAAAAATTAAAAAAAACAGTCAGCTTGGTTTATTGAAAAACTTCATTATGCAAATGAGCAATAGGTAACCTATTAAGATGTGGTCTTACCATGTGTTCACTGACAGAAAAAAAATCAAGCCAATAGTTTGGTTAACTTTCTGGGAATAAATAAAATTGGCCTGTGATTAAAGTGTCCTATAATTATGGTTACATGCATATTAAGTTATGCATGTTAGATCATGATTAGAATATCTTCATTCCTGTTAGGGGCCTCATATCTGTACATATCTGATATCAACTAATGCACTCTAAATACATTATATCTTGGATTCTTATTTGTGGGTGTGTTGAATTTGATAACATTTTAACAGAATTAAAATACAGAATGTTTCTCCACTTGGAGTTCGGGATACATAATTTTTTTAAAAAATTAATTTATTAGTATTGGCTGCGTTAGGTCTTCCTTGCTGCATGTGGGCTTTCTCTAGTTGTGGCGAGCAGGGGCTACTCTTCGTTGCGGTGCACGGGCTTCTCATTGTGGTGGCTTCTCTTGCTGCGGAGCACGTGCTCTAGGCGCGTGGGCTTCAGTAGTTGTGGCGCATAGGCTTAGTTGCTCTGCGGCATATGGGATCTTCCCAGACTGGGGAATGAACCCATGTCCCCTGCATCGGCAGGCAGACTCTCAGCCACTGCGCCACCAGGGAAGCCCAGCCTTTAGTGGTTTTAAACACAAAGTATTTGTCCTTTTTGATTGTACTGTTGCTTTCTACTGAGTGTGATGGTCTTTTTCACAGATAGTGCAGGGATTAAAAACAGGTATTTGGATAAATATTCCCTAGGTTCCCATTCCCATCTCTGCCTTTTAGTGATTTCTTAAAATATTGGTTAATTTATTTAAATCAGTGCCTCTGTTTCCTCATCTATAGGATATGTATAATGACAATACCTACATTTGTTGTGAGGATTAAATGAGATTACTCATAAACTTGTTAGCATACTTCTCAGCACACTGTAAGCACTAAGTAAGTGTTAACTATTATTATTGTTTGCTGTTATATTATTTGTTATTACAGGCACCAACATAGTTTTAATCTACACTATAATGCCAAGAATTAGAGAAGGCTACATAGGATTGCAGCAGAGTTTTTTTCCCCCAGAATAGACATTGTTCAAGACAACTTGCCTTCATTATCAGCTGGTCCTGATTAGTTATGGATTTATAGCACCGAGGGTCTGCCATTGATGAAGTGGTTGCTGGCTTACAGATTTCACCAGTTATTTTGGCTACTGGAAAAAGAAAATGGGAGTGCTTGCCAGACAGCATTTTCTAGTAATGAATTTTATAAAACTCATGCATGTACATTGTTCCAAAAGATCTGGAGGACAGAATAGAGGAGAAACCATAGTTTTGTGTCTTGGGTTTACAACAGCATAAATAATGAAATATTGTAGTGAAACTGTATGGGAAATTAAGTCAGGTTTAAATGTGAAATATTTTGATACACTAAAGAAATTATAAAGCAGTTCTTAAAGCTATCTTCATGATGAATATATAATTTGGATATATTTAAAATAAGTCTGTAGTTAACAGTTAATATTTAGATATTAAAGTGAAGTTTACTTTTATAGAAAAATACAGGACAGTCAATTTAAATGATGAGATATTAAACTCTAGTGTAAATTACTTAGTTTATCATGCATATAGAACATTATGTATGCATACCACTAATTCAAATTATTGCTCTGCTGTATTATCTATTAATTTTTGTCAGTATGTATGTACTTATAAATTAGAAATGTTATGGTTTTATTGCTACTTTAAAGAATATATATGTATATATTTGCCTGTATATTGTGAATTTATACTATTTTAAGCATCCTTTCATACTAAGTTTGAATTCTGTTATTTAAAACTTTTCTTGTAAATGCCCCTATTATTGTTGTTCTATTGTTGTTAAAGTGCAATTTTGAAGCTCAAGATTATGACCTTGAAAGTCACATGTAAGAAAAAACTTGTTCCTCTTGAAGAAAATATTTTGACCACGGATATTTTGTTCGAGTCCATAAAGATTAATTTTGGTGCATTTGACTTACAGATACTACTTTTCACATGACAGAAAGCTATATAATAACTTTGGTCTCATATTTGTGGAGATGGACGGCCTAGTTTATACACACGAGCACATGTGTACACGCACACACACGCATACTAACACAGAGGGAGTGAAAATGATAAATGTACACACTATACATGGAATATCCAATTTTCAAATATCAGAGCATAATAAAGTGCGCTCACCATAAATGCCATCCTGAAAACTGAATTTTTAGTTTTGCTGCCAATTTCAAAAGACATTTTACCATATGTGTGCAAATAAACTCTTTATTTGTTCTCACTAATCTATAATTTCCTTGATGACAGGTAGCAGCTAGGTTATACTACGATTTATATCTCCCAGCAACTGGGCTACTTGTTGACTGATGTTCACATGAAGATTATGATCTGCTACATCTGCCCTTCATTTCAAATAACATTTATTATTATATCCAAATGTTAGTTAACAGACATTTTTTGCTGGGAGAAAAATCCAGTGATTCGGATTTTACTGCATTTTGGGAGTTTAGATGTTTATAAAATATTTTATGTCGCTTTGATTATATATATCAAGGTTCTATGTTGAGGCAATATTCAGATGGCATCTTTAGGCACAGTCCCTAAACCTGTTTTATATATTGCTTGCTATTTTCTAAAACCTTAGTGGATGGGTTTGTGTATTTGTTTGCTGTTTATACTTTTATTCTCTACACTCACAGCCATATTCTTGGAAATGCAGAATAACCCAAGGCTCAGACCTTGAACGCACTGGGGCCATGGTAGCTGGACTCCTCCAATCATCCAGAGGGTTCCTGCCAGAAAAACCCTTCAGAAATATATAGCCATGTAAATCCTGATTGTTTGAGGAGGCAAGTTTTAGCTGACCATTAAAGCTGCTGTGTGCTAGCTTAAAAGACTGTGGAGAAATGTCTATTTAGGCCTTCTGCCCATTTTTGGATTGGGCTGTTTGTTTTTCTGTTATTGAGTTGCATGAGCTGCCTGTATATTTTGGAGATTAATCCTTTGTCAGTTGCTTCTTTTGTCTTTTCATCTTGTTTATGGTTTCCTTTGCTATGCAAAAGCTTTTACGTTTCATTCTCCAAAGAAAATATACAGACTGCCCACAAACACATGAAAGGATGCTCAACATCACTAATCATTAGAGAAATGCAAATCAAAACTACAATGAGGTATCACCTCACACTGGTCAGAATGGCCATCATCAAAAAATCTACAAACAATAAATGCTGGAGGCGGTGTGGAGAAAAGGGAGCCCTCTTGCCTAAAAAAAAAGTGGTTCTGAAGAACCTAGGGGCAGGACAGGAATAAAGATGCAGACGTACAGAATGGGCTTGAGGACACAGGGAAGGAGAAGGGTAAGCTGGGATTAAGTGAGAGTGGCATGGACATATATACACTACCCAATGGAGAATAGATAACTAGTGAGAAGCAGCCACATAGCACAGGGAGATCAGCTCGGTGCTTTGTGTCCACCTAGAGGGGTAGGATAGGGAGGGTGGGAGGGAGGGAGAAGCAAGAGGGAGGAGATATGGATATATATGTATATGTATAACTGATTCACTTTGTTATAAAGCAGAAACTAACACACCATTGTAAAGCCATTATGCTCCAATAAAGATGTTAAAAAAAAAAAGAGACTGTGGAAACCTTCTGGCAGTTGTTAGAGCAATTACTTCTAGCCTTCCTTGTCTGCTAAGAGCAATAGGTGATTCTAAAATGTTCAGCCCTCTGGAGTTCCTGAATTTGCAGTGTGAAGTGTTAGGAAAGTCTGATAAATGTTTTCATGAAATAAAACACTCTGAAATGGGCTTTGGTTTGTTTGCTGGTTGGTTTGTTTTAAAACTCTTCTGATTGTGCGATACAAAATAAGAGCTGGGTGTCTGCCAACACATGCGAACTATATTAAGAAATTTACACTTTAAGAGGAAGCATAGTCAGTAGACAGATGTATAATTATTTTAAAACAGTCTATTGAGCTGGTATTAGCAACAGATAAGGCAATTTAACAGCAAAAATGGTTATACAAGAAGTAAATTTAGGTAAATTCAAGAAATGCTCAAAATTAGTTGCTTTAAGGATGATAGATATTTAATGGTTCTAACCTGATTTTCCTAAAGTGCTGGATGCATATTGTCTAATTTAGAAGAGGTTGTAGTGTGGAGATTTTTACTTTTGTCTCATCTGATTTTAATCTGAAGCTTTTCATTAAAACCTCACAGTTCACCCTTAATCTGACCTTTTTTCTTACATTTGCTTTTGAGGGTAAATTATACAAAAACTTTTCTTAGCATCTGATGACACTTTTAGAACTCCACCTCCCAGATATAAGTACTTCATTATTACATGTATAATTATTTCATTTCTTTAATATAAATATTAAATGATTAGAACACGTCTTATCTTTTAAATTATGTGTTATGTGAATAGTACAAGAAGGTTTTATTTATAATTTTTCATGAGAGCAAATCTACCTAATCAATGGTTCATCTGCTATTTTTTGTAACTTTTATCTTATACCACTTTTTCTGTAATTAGTTAAAATTTATGAAAGTTTAAAATTTTAATATCTGTGCATTTGATTACTACTTGCATCTGAGTCATATATCTTTAGATATCCATGTTAGGTGATTTGATTAGATGGATACTGTTAACATGTATTTTATTTGTGGAATGAAAGAAAAAAATATCTTTATTCTCAGTTTAAATTATGTCTTTCAATTCCTAGTATGCTCTTTAACAGTAACATTACTTGTGTGTGTTTATATTTTCAAAAATTAAATTCTTTAATATACTTAAACATTTAAACATCATTTACCAATCCCTTAACAAGTATAAGGTCCTTTGTCAATTTTCAGAAACAAATAACATCAAGAAGGATCAGACCTTTAGGGAGTTCACAGTCTACTGGAGAAACATATACAAAAACAAATATTTAAAATGTAGTGAATTATGTAATTATAGTTCAACTAATATGAAAAGCAAATTTTGAGAATACTGTGGGCTAAAAGTAAATTTTGATTAGACTTCCCCTTACCATTATTGGAAAAAACTTTTCCAATAATTTATGAACCAATAGAAGAACTAGGATAATGTGTATTCAGCTTTATTCTGCTATGAATTTAATGTAGAATAAATTCTGGGGTTGTTATTTTTAGGAAAGCAGCACCCTTGCTTTGAACAGGATTGGAGCCATCTAGGATATGATGCAGAGTGAACATCAGGCGATGTGTCAATTGTTGATTATACATATACTTACAAATCATTCTGGAAGGCACAGAAGTTTAGCTTGCATTTTAAATTAATTTGTGATTTATTTTGTAGAGAAGCATGATACTTTGTTGAGGGTACACTAAAGTCTTCTTCATAAGTAATTTAAGGTGAAAATAGAACCATCAGGAGGTGTTAAAAGTTATCTGTGGATGCTAGCTGAAAAGTAAACCAGTGTAAATAAAAAGGAACAAGAGGTGTGTGGAGGGGTGAAATGGGTGAAGGGGATTAAGAGGTAAAAATTACGAGTTATGAAATAAACAAGTCACAAGGATGTGATGTACACCTCAAGGAATATAGTCAATATTTTATAATAACTTTGCCTTGTGTGTAATCTATAAAAAAATCAAATCACAATGTTGTATACCTGAAACTAATATAATATTGTGAGTCAACTATACTTCAATTTTAAAAATATAAGAGATGTATAGAAGAAAATTTGCAGAAATTCATAGTGAGAGAGAGATATCTCTTCTTTCTCTCCCTCCCTCCCTCCCTCCCTTCCTTCATTCTCCTCCTTCTTCTATCTCCATCTCCATCTCCATCTCTATATTTTTCTCTGTATTTCACCAAATCCAAGATTTACTGATCTTGGCTCTTGCTTGATCTTAATAAGAGGCAACAATGAAAGTTTTTACACAACTTTCTAACAATTGTCATCTGGCTGATAGTGATTATAAGACACCATTGACTGTAAAATGCACCATTTTTTCCATGATGTAAAAATGTGAGAAAAAAAAAAGTGTCTTAGAATTGATAAAAAGCCTAAATGGTAGAGTAGGCTACCAAACTATCCAAACTCTGAAGGGAAGGCTTTCATGTGTTTTTACACATTTTCTGCTTTGTCTGTACCTTCTCTCCATATCTTTATCTAGCTAACTCTTCTGCTCAAATGTCTTTCAAAACTTAAAAGAATCAACTTTCCTAAGAAGACTTTCCCTGACGCTTCCATAAAATTTACATCTGCCTTTACTTTGCTTTAGAGAAAATTTGCGTATCCCTCCAATTGCACTTATCACACCACGTCATGGAGATTTACTTGTCTTAGTGCCTTATTCTAAAATAAATTCTTTGAACTTTAAAATATAATGAAACTTTTGTCTCCAAAATCAAGTATCATATATAAGCAGCTTATGATAAAGGATCAATAGATGTTTGTTGGATGAAAATTCAGTAAAGCAGCTGACAAACTATGAATGTTAAATATTTTTATTACCATTTCACAAAGGAGAAAACTGGAGATTCAGGGAAGCTGAATGATTTGCCCAATAATGGTGCCAGGACTCAAACTTACTTCTTCTATATTCTAGTCCCAAAGCTCCCTCCATTGTTCAAACTCAGTGTTGTGTTTTCCTCTTGCTAATTAGGTGACATCAAGTGATCACACACCTAATATTGGCTTAGGGACAAATTATGGCAGAGAAGACCCCATTTTGAAAATTAATGTTCTGGCAAATTAAGTTGTGTGTGAATGTGGAATTATGTCCACAATAGCCATGACAGTGAAACTGGATGTTGTTCAGTACTAAATGAATGCATTTTCAGAGGTTACTCTTAGTGGATTCCATCATGTGAGGTTTATTTTAGGATACACTTTGGGCCAAAATATCAGGCATTGGAATACATTGATAGCTAGATTTTGGACTTCTTTTACATAATAAACATTAATAATTTTGGAACAATTATAAATGCCTGATATTACTTGATATATCTCCTATACTTTAACTTGAGCCTTATTTAAAGTGTCTTTAGATTAAAGATTTATGTAAAATTGTACAAATTTATTGTTTCTTTCTGTGTTTATAGTTAAAATTCTTAGCTCATAGGGTATATCAATAACATGAAAATCTTATGATTAATATTGTATTTTTGAGCAAGCAGCAATACCTCTTTGAAAACTCTTGAGGTTTTCAACTGCATAAAGAAGCACATGTAAATTACTAGAGAAAAAAGTGAATAATTTTGCTTTCATTATAATTTTCATATAAATTATAAACATCTTCCATCATAATCACAGGTGCAACCCATGGGAATGTTGCAACTTGAGGCTAGCTTGTCTTTTAGGAAATAATATACATGGGTCCATAATACACTTTCCAACATGAATACCAATATTAATGAGAAATATATTAATATAAAAATTATGGAATGGTGTGAAAATGTTTCAGAAAAATATAGATTATTTAAAATTTATAATTTTGGAGGTTTTGTATCTAATGTACTATTTTTAAAAAACTGAGATAGCAATCTTTCTTCAGAATTTGAAAATATATTGTTGTCACAGAAAATGTATAATCACCAGAACAAGTAATTGGTAATTGGCATAGTTTTGTATCAATATTTTTATATGTTGACACTTTTTTTTTCAATTTTTTATATCTAAGAAATCATAACAAGATGAAATGTGTAAATAAAACTGTTAATAAATTCAATCAGAAAAAAATGTTTTAGAAGGGTTTTTGTATAAGGTGAAGCTTTACTACTAATTCTTTGAGAGTAAAGTTTTTACTCTCCCTTGAAGAATGTTTCTGAAAACAGTGCCAGAATTTAAATAATAAAAATGAAACCCAATTTGCATTTTTGTACTAGCAAATATGTAAGCCCCCTAGGGAATCCAAGTACTTTTATTTAATGAATATGAGTGAAAAGATGTAGCCTTTTCTTGTTTTGGTGAAGTACACATCTGTGATTATAATTTATGTCTTGTAGTGATGGTAGCAAAAGTTCTCTGGCTATATTCTAAAGGCAGTAAAGGATCCCTTCCTCTTTTCAGAGGAGGAGTAAATTAAGAATAAACAGATTAATAAAAGGAGAAACAAATAGGACACGTAAAAAGGCATGTTCAATATATGATCAATGAAATCTGAAGCACTCAAAATGGTGACTAGTTTTATGAATGCTTTATTTGTGCCAAAGGACTTTGTCTTTCAAGCTCTCAAGTTCAGTATATATAAATCAGATTTCATTATTTATTAAACTAGATTGAAATTATGTTTAGGGTAAAACTTCCATGTATTATTTTTATCAATGATATTTACTTTTAATTATGTAAACACATTTAAACATTTATTATTGAAAATTTTAAACATGTACCCATAACTCATGGCTTTTCATAATTTTCATAACTTTCATAATTCATTTTTATTCTATACCACTACTCATTCACTCTCCAGATTTATACTGAGGTAAAAATCACACAACATTTTATTTCACCCACAAATATTTCAACTGCATCTCTAAGATAAAGATGCAATTTTAATAGCATAAAAACAAAATCATTTCACACTTAAAGATTAGCAATAATTCCTTAATGTCCAGTAACCAATGTTCAAATTTTCTCACAAATTTTTGTTTTTCAAATTAAGATTTTATTAATGTTCACATATAACAATTTGTTGCTTTACTTTTTAAGCCTTTTTTAATCTATATGTTCCTATCCTAACACTAGCTCAATCTCTTTTTCTCTCTCTCTATCTCTCTGTGTCTTTTCCTTGCAAAATATCTGATGAAGAATTAATATCATTCCCCCAATCTGGATAGTACCGATTGCCCTCTGCGGTGTCTTTTTAATCTGTTCCCTGTTTCCCTGAACTTTTTATAGATCGATAGTTTCATTGAAAGGCTGGTACGAGAATCTTGAAAATCCACTCATATAATGAAGAAAAGGGAGGAAAAGTACTGCTGTAGATTTAAGTATTTTTAAGATGAAAATGAGATGCACAATTCAATTAACATATATTATAGATGTTGAAACTGAGATCCAGCGATACATCAAAAGTCATAAAACTTGTAGATGGCACAGTCTCTTATAGAATCCTGGTGTCCTAAATGAGGAGAGGAGTAGAAATTTCAGGATACAGAAAGTGCCCTGTACCTAACAAAGAAAAATAGGATATATTAATAAGTAAGTAGCACTTTCAATCTGAAGATATGTGTCTTCCTTACTGTAAACTGACCATGTAACATGAGGCAAGTTGTTGATTTTCTGAACCCATGGCAGATATCAGAATGGTTATGACTTTTTTTTCCATAGGAAAAGTACAGAAATACAAATATCTAGTCAAATAGCATTTAATTGGCTGTCAAAGGATACAGTGAATTCATCTGGCCTGCCAGGTGCCTGGGTGGGATTTAGCCACTGCCATTCAGATGTGCAGCTTCAGGGGTCTCCCCAAACCAGCAGGAGCCAGAGAAACTCCTGCAGAGGGTTTTTCTGAGCAGCCAGAGAGTCCACAATTGTTAGGTTTTGAGGTGTATTATGGCGAAAGCTACAGTTCTAGGTGCAGGTTTTGTTTCTGTTGCTCTGCTCTTATTAAATATATTTATAACAGGAAAACATCTGTGCTAAATGTTTAAAAACTGTCACTTAAGGCTGACAGAACTTCTCCTTTGAGATTTTCTATCGGATGAACTTTCCTAGCTGGATAGTAATTCAGAAAGTTGGCCATCTCAATACATATTCACTGCATGAAACTGCCCCATGGGAATTCATTTTTCTCTTTTATCAATGAAGAAGGGATGCAGACTGAAAATGCTCCATGGCCTCTGGTTACAACACCTCTGCTTTCTCACCAAATGAAGAATATCATGCCAGGGTCACTGACTGCAAAATAAATGAGTCAAGGACACTTGCTGTAAAGGTGAACACTGGAATTTGAAAGGTCAAAAAGTCCATTGTCTCCTGATAATTCCCCCACTATCTTTAGATGGTAAGACCAAAAAATTCAATATTTTATATTAAGGTATTGCTTCCAGAAAACCCCTGTTAAAATGTAAATATTTGCCTAGAGTTCCTTGCCACCACTTATATCACAATTATAGCATAAGGCAATTCAGATTTATTAGATATTATAGATTTGATATCTGAAAACACAGAAAGTCAAACATGACTGAAAAGTGAGATGCCCATACACTGTGAGTCCATCCTGTTCATAGGAGTGCCAGTTAGGCAATTAGATGGTACAGGACACATGTGTTAGGTGGATTAGATAGGGTTGCCAATGGCTGGCAAGTTTTAAAGACAGGATAAAGGGTAATTTTCATCAAACTTGCTACTTTCTAGGACCTTTTAATTTCAATCCAGCTTTACCTTTCTAGGATCCCTTGAGTTAATGAGAGCTGACTTCATTCACAATTTGCTCTGGTTAATTACGGCAGTGTTTTAGCTGAATGCCCCAAGGTACTGATGCAGTCTACAACCACTTCAAGCCTCTGAACACTAGAAATCCTGGCAGGACCCTGGAGACAAGTTTATCAATATCTCACGTATTTATTATTTTTAAAAACTATGCAAAATCTATAGCTACATGGGTAATGATACTACAGTGTTAAACAGTACCTGTACCTGATTACCTGTAGATTTTTCAAAACCTTGAAATCATTTTCCTGCTAATTCTCAGACCATGTACTTTGGACAATTCTTAACATATGCTTTTCACAAGATAACGCTCGAGTATTTTATGTCCCAATCCTTAGAATTTCAACATAAAACCTAATACTTTATTTTTAACAGTTCTTTGAGACACTTAATTGGGAAACATAATTCTTAGAGCATACAAGATACATCCTTGGCCTGGGCTCCAGGACACATAAACTCGTAGTGTCAAGTCAGCTACCCGTGATCTGTGTGACTTTGGAACGATAGCCTGATCGCTGTGAGAGATTTTTTTAGCCCCTGCATGAGGAAGCAGTTTGCTCCCCTGCCTGTTTATGCAGGTCTGCCTTCCCTCTCACCACCTGCCATTTGCCAGACTCCAGGCCATAGTACTTCAGCTCACATCAGGATCTGCAGTTATCCGAGGTCTTGCTTTTAGGCCTTTATACCTGCTATCAAGGGAAGTTTTTTTAAAATTAATTTTCATTGGAGTATAGTTGATTCACAGTGTTGTGTTAGCTTCTGCTGTATAGCAAAGTGAACCAGTTATACATATACATATATCCACTCTTTTTTAGATTCTTTTCTGATATAGGTCATTACAGAGTATTGAGTGGCGTTCCCTGTGCTATACAGTAGGTCCTTATTAGTTATCTATTTCATATATACAGGGAAGGTTTTGAAGCAAGATCCTAGAAAGAGTTCTGTCCGTGTTATAGAACTTTCACCTACATAGTCCAATGATTTCCTAATTCAGCTCTTGAAATTTTTTTTGTTTCTAAGCCCCAAGAAATCACATTTTTTGGAAATAGAAGTGTCAACATGGAATAGAATTACAACTATGCCTGTGTAAATAAGAGCAACAATTCCTTCCATTTACATGGTGATTTAGACATAACCAAAATTCTGATGTATATTGTCTCATTTTCTCTACAATGACCCTGTGAGACAGAGATGTTATTATTTCTCTTTTTATTTTTTTTTTTGCTGAAATTGATCTTAGTTTGTGACATTGCCAGAGGCTTCTCATTCTAAATTCAGTACTCCTTTTGTTAATCATTTGCATAAATAATTATTAATATACTAATTAATATTAACATAGTCCTGGATAAAAATAAAAGCTTCTCATTTTTCACAATTAAAATGTAGTAATATAGTTACTATTAACTACAACCTTTCACCTCAATTCTTTTATACCAGGGGCATTTGTAACATGAGAACTGATAACTATTACCTTAGCTACAGTGCCAAAAAAAGATATAAGAAAGTCCCTCTGAGACTACAGTTGCAGAAATAATAGAAAACGTTTTTTTCTGTTTTGACCATCCTCTCCATTTTTGTAGATGCAGATAATTATTATATGTCCAAGACAAAGAGTAGCACCTCCAATGCCATTGGGTTGGGGGGTGGGGGAATGGAGTAAATCATGTTTTTCCCTTCTCTTGCAAAGTTTATTTTAATCTGCTTTCTCATGAGGAAAATTTTTAAAGTTTATATTTTATATATGCTGAATAAAACAATAGATAGTCTAAGTCTTACTTTATTGGTAATTTTTTTTTACGTAGAAGTAGGGACAGATGTCTATATTCTGAGAAACTGTGTCTCTGATTTGGTTGAGTTAGAGGTGAATATCAAAAATTGAGAGGATTCATCCTAATTTTAAAGTTCAGGTAATTAAACTTAAATACATGTAATGCTAGTCATTCTTAATTGAGAGTTGATTTTTATCAATCAGAGTTTTCATAACTTTCAACAGATAAAAATAAAGCCTAATTTAGTATGAACTAATAAATTATCTTGTGATTCTTTAGACCATAGAAACACAGAACTGTATTAAAAGTTGAATGTGTTCTAGAAAAAGTAATTAATGTTATCACAGTTAAAATTGATTTATGAAATAACCAAAACCTCATGGAAAGATAATTTGTAAACTAATGTTGGATATGCATTCAACTTTCTAGTTCTCATGAGTCATGTCTTAGCTAAGTGTTCAGTACTCAGAGAGGTTTTCTCTGAACCACCCTATCTAAGAAATTCACTATATTCTCCCCAAATCAAGCTCCAACAATTTCCTTTATAGACCTCATTACTACCTTAAATTATCCTATTTTTACATTTATCAAATATAGTATTCTATCTTTTCCCTTACTACAATATAAGCCAAAATACAATATGGACACAACTTATCTTTCCAGGATTTTATCCCAACATCCTTTATAGAAATCATACTTTACAGCCAGATTGGAATATTGCTTGCTTCTTAAATAGATACATATTCTCTTACACATCCCCCATGCTGTCCTCTCCACCTGTGTATTCCCCTTCATCTCTCACTATGAAAACTATTTAATTTCCAATGCTCATGTCAGCTTCGCGTCCTCCTTTATTCATTTTTGATTATTCAGCTGCATGTAACTTCTTTGTCTTTTGAATAATTGTTACATTTTGAATTTCTTTTGGAATGTATCTCCCTACACATTATATTATGACTTTTGTATACTTGCCTAATAATTACGAATTTATAAGGTACTTGACGTCAAATACTATGCTTAATTCCCTTTGTATTTTCTGCTATTTACATTGGTCATACTGCTCAAAAATATTTCTCAAGTTAAATGGCAACTTCACTTGGCTACTAACAAGTTCAAAGTGTTACTTTCTCTTTCTTTTTTTTCCTTCTCTTTCTATAGATATAGATTTAGATAGATATAGGTAGATAGATAAAATTTCCCTTGCTGAAAGAAATGACAGTCAAAACTTTGGAGTTCACTGTAACAACTTCGAGAAAAAAAAAGACACAATTAGAGAGTTTATGTATCTATTTTTTCCTTCCTAACCAGAAAAAAATATTGAATGCACACATATAGTCTTATAATAACACATGTATAATTTTTTTTTTTTTGGTCCGCTTGGCATGTGGGATCTTAGTTCCCTGACCAGGAATGGAACCCGCGCCCCCTGCATTGGAAGTGCCGACTCTTAACCACTGTACTGCCCAGGAAGTCCCATAACACAAGTCTAATTATCCTTAAGTTAATATGCAGTAATATATTTCCAGGATCTAATCTTAATAAAATATAAAGAAATGACATTTTTGGCAAGTTTACAGTTCTCTGTATTGTAAATTATACCACAAAATGTTTTTACTTGGTTTAATTCTCTATAGTAAAATAACTCAGGAAAATTAACAGGAAAAATGTCTATTGGATCATATTCTTGAGCCTTAAAATTATGAAGTGATCAAAATTGAAATTATTCAGCTGGAGAGAGTCCATTATTAGAGAATTCATCAAAGACTTACAACTTTATTTTCTATTGATATATTTCCTAGTGCTTTTTTCTTTTTTTGGACCGAAGTATTCATTGTAGTGTTGACTTGGAAGAATAATGAGTTTTTTGTTTTTTTCCAGAAAATAATCCTTTAAGGTACTCTTTTATAGTTTTCTAAAAATCCAAAATTATTTAAAACAGCTAATTGAAAACTCCTATCATGGGTTGGCATTAAACTCGACATAAAGGGAACTGTGAATAAAGAAAGACTTGGTTTCCCTGTTCATGGGCAAGATCAACAAGAACTCAATGCTAAAAATTTACCATTATTATCATCAGTTTACCATCATCACCAGCTTTTAACAATTTGTGAAGCTTAGTTAACAATTTTAATATTCAGAAGATTAACCCAATTTCCTTAAGAACAACTTTAAAGATATTATTCTTGTTAATGTCTTCATTTTATAAGTAAACATTTCCATCATAAAATTTCTTTCAATGATGAGTATAAACATAGTAAAACACAAATTTAAATGTATAGTTTCTGAAAAACTTCTTAGACCAAAATGTGTTGAACACAGAACTTGCAAGAAATGGGCCTGAATAGTTACCTCTAATAATAGTTTTTACATACAATGGGTAATGTCATTTTACCGATATGTGAATATTAGTTTCCCAAAGAACTCAGAATATATAATATATAATTTTGTATCAATATAAAGTATTTTAAGAAATATATTGTTCTTTAAATATATATATATATGTATCTATATACACACATACATATCCTAATTCTTTAGAGTGCTTTGAAGCAAAGAACGATTTACATTTTATGCAAGTCCACTATGGTATTTTGCAGGCCTTTTATATGGTATTTTGTGAAAGGAATTGGAATTGACAGCAACCATAAAGAAAAGAAATCTCCATATAATAGGCATTCACAATATTTAACCACTGAATCCAAGGAAGTTGAAAAAATGCATTGTCCTTTCTTAGCTCAATTATTTCTCTCTCCACCTTCTACAGAGGCAGAAGTCTAAATGACAATTAATTTGCTGCTTTTCCATTTGACAATATAGTCTTCATTGAATAAATGAAAAATGCTATCCAACTTTGAACTGACAGAAGAATCCAGTATGACATTTCATTTAGGGAAAGTAATTAAACATTAGTAATAAAGTTTCAGGAATTATATTTTATTCATCAATTAAATAAATCAATTATTTATCAATTAATTAATATCAATTATTTATCAATTAATTAAGTATAACATGAAAACATTTCATTAGTATACTTAGATTATTTTTAGACTTATATTTACAAATATTTGAAATGATTGCTTGTACAGCAATGACAGAGATATGAATATCCACAGATTTACTTATGTTTTGTATATCAATATATTTAAGATAGATATACTGTTTTAATATCTCTACATTTGCATGAAATAAAAATTATATTATACTGGAATTAGTATTTATGCTAAATAATATAAGTATATATATTTTCATCTAACATATTACATGCAAATATGTCACCATTTTAGGGCAAACTAGCTGGACTTGAGAGGAAGTGTGCCATTTTCTTTTTTATTTATGTACCTACAAGAAATAGATTAACTCAGGTCAAATTAAAAGGCATATTTATTCATTGTCTACATTTCAGATACATATTTAACTTAAATTTAGATTTCATGAAAAATCACATGGTAAAGAATATGTGAAACACATTATAATTTTTTGCTTCTAAAATTTCTCACATTTTCCCTTAGCTGTTCTACCAATAGTTCCATCTAACTTTCTCTAAGGGTCCACACTTTATTGTGTTTTTCCTAAACTTGCTTATATATGGATGTATTAAATATGGGTTTAAAAAAATTTTCTCTGTGGAACTCTATAATTACGACAGTATCTCTGAATTATCAATTATGATAGCTGCACACAAGGCAGCTGCCATCTCCTCTCTCTTTCTACCATCATTATATATGTCTCTGTATGCATCCTTACTAACAAAAGTGCCCCTCTTTCTTCTTTTAGACAGTTGTACTTTTCCTTAGTCCTTGATTTATCACTACTACCCACTCAAAAACCTTCCCCAGACTATTCGTCTCTTCATTTAGTTCTTGCTACACACCTGAAAAATGTGACATATACAGAGTAAAGAATAGAGCCTTCAAAACTTGGAAAGTTTAAATCTGATTCTGATATTCATGATCTCTTTAGCCCTGAACCATTACCTTTAGTGTGAAAAACCATTTTTCCTTATCTATAAAATTTATTATGTAGAAGTTGTCATTAACATAATGAAATACCTGGAGAGCATTTTATTTTATTAAGGAAGGAAGGAAGGAGGGAAGGAAGGAAGGAAGGAAGGAGGGAAGGAAGGAAGGAGGAAAGGAGGAAGATAGGAAGGAAGAAGCAAAGAAAGAAACCAGGAAAATAAAAAAATGTGTAAACAAAACAAAATAAAGTAGGAAATCATTGTCTCTCTTTAGATCTCTATGTTAATAAAAAATGAGTAGGTAATTTAAATTTATTTTACAGTTTATTTTAATTTAATTAATTAATTTTATTTATTTATTTATTTTATTTATTTTACAGTTGAGATAACAAATATTCTCTGCCAATTTTTCGAAATAAGTGAACCTAGCTGGGCTTTTCCTCAATTAATAAAAACTTCAGTTCACTTTTAAGTACATTTTTAATGCCTTTACTGACTGATTTTCATGCCTATAAGATTTCTATTACTTTTCTGATTTTTTAATATAAGCTGAGCTCTCTTCCTCAATTCATTCTCATAATAATGATTATCAGATCATATTAGCTCTTCATTAGAATCAGATGTTGGGCTAGGTTAAATATCAAGTTTGCATTCAAGGAGCTCACATTCTAATAGAGAGACAGTGATTAAAAATAAATTAATAACTCAATGTAAAGTGGAGAATCATTGTAAAACTTTATCTAGCCCTGATGGCATGATCAGATTTGATTATTAGGTATATTACTTGTTGTAGCAATGCCTGAAATAGATCAGATACCAGGGGAAATAAAGAGAACTATTTTGGACTATGTTACAGCAGTTTCTACCAGTAATGGCACTGGCCTGAACTAAGACAGATATGGGAATTCTTTGGATTGAATTGATTAGGGAACTGTTAAGATAAAATCAATAGAATTTGGTAGAATATTTGAATATGAGGGTCGTAAAAGAGGAACTTCCAGATTTCTGGCTATCATAGTGGCCATTCAACCCCATATGAAATATAAGAAAAGGAAGAGATTTATTCATTTTGAAGGATAGACAATGAAATCAATTTTGAACGTTAAAATTTTTTTTGACTGTACAGCATGCAAGTGGAAATATCCTGAAGAAAATTAAATGGAGCCATGTCAACTTAAGAAAGTAGTTTAGATCTATTAAGAAAATCTAGGAATTCTGATCCAGTCACATTTAAATTTGTGCTTTGTTTGATATATAGCTCTTAACCTCACGGTGCTTCAGTTGGTTCATTTATATCCTAGCAACCTAATGGAGAAAGAATATTAATTTTATTAATACAATTAAAGTGCTTAAATAATTCGTGTAATGTATGTGCCCAATGAATGTCAGCTAAAACAAAGAAAAAAAGGGATGTCTTTATTTACATATCATCTGGAGTGAAACTTTGTCTTAACTAAGTTGTTCTGGAACGAGATGGTTTTAAAGGAACGTGCAGCAGCTTGTAGGAGGAGATTAAAAAATTACCATAAATTAAGGTGTCCTGTGAGAAGGCCAAATCCCAGATTCAACTGATGGGCAAGCGTTACACAGTAATGACTGTCTACGATTTGCTCAAAATTATTCAGCAAGTGAACTGAAGACCAAAAAGTCCATTTGATTCAAAGTCTATCCTACCATACTTTTTAGAAAATTTTGGTTATTTATTATTGTAACCATCTAAAACTCATGAACCAGCAGGTTTATCAAACCTAAATATTCTTGGACTCTATTCTGTTCCATTGACCTCTATGTCTATCTTATGCCAACCCCACACTGTCTTGAATATTTGTAGCTTTAAAGGTACCTAGTTTTAATTTTCTTAAAAATACAAAAAAAGGACATTATATGTACTCCACCCAATTTAAGTTATATCTGAAAATAATACAAATGGCAAGACCCAACTCACCATTCCCTTAAATAACACAAATTTGTTGGCCTTTGTAATGTATGGAATCATGTGGCCACAATGGAAAATTCTGGAATATTCCTGTCTTATTAAGTCTGAATAAGATATTAATGTTACCAGGTGACAGGAAAAGTTGACAGGTGAGAAACAAAATATAAGTTATGTTTGCCATTCAACCAGTATTCATTTCAAATATATTTTTAACACTTAATACGTGTCACACATAGCTTTGGAGAACCTGCAGAGAACAGGAAGAAAATGTCTCTGATTCATGGAGATTAAAATCTAGTAGTAGAGGGCCTCCCTGGTGGCGCAGTGGTTGAGAGTCCATCTGCCGATGCAGGGGACACGGGTTCGTGCCCCGGTCCGGGAAGATCCCACATGCCGCGGAGTGGCTGGGCCCGTGAGCCACCGCTGCTGAGCCTGTGTGTCCGGAGCCTGTGCTCAGCAATGGGAGAGGCCACTACAGTGAGAGGCCCGCGTACCACAAAAAAAAACAAGGGTAAGAATGGATGTCACTAAATAATTTGTCATTTTTTCCACAAACAATGTAATCCAATACTTGTTTCAAATTGTAAGTCTAGTACTGTTGGGAGAATCGACTGGACAGTGGTGAGCACATGTAGAAACAGGTGCCCAATGTCAGGAGACAATTGCAAAATCCCAAGAAACATTTGGTGGTGGTTTGGGCAAGGTGGTAACTACAGAGCCTGGGCTTAGATTTTCAGATTGAGTAACTAGATATATATTTGTACAATTACTGAAAAAGAGAACAGATTTTCTTATAGGATGGAATTAAAATTTAGATTTTATTTTCTTACATATTAATATTTTGTTGATTCTTTGGCATCTGAGTGAAAATGGTAAGTTGAGAGTTGGCTAAATTGATCAAAACTCGTAGGAAAAATCATGGACAAGGTTTTCAATTTGGGGTCATTAGTATGTTAATGCTTTTAGAAAGAAAATGATGCAGGGAAGTGAGAAGTGGCAAAGTGGCTGATGGTTTAAAGAATATCGGAGGCCATCTGGGAGGCAGAAGCCCCAAAAGGATGAAGAGGAAAAGAAGACAGACACGAGGGAAAGCCCTTTTCCTTTTCTCTTACTAGAGAATTAGGTGTGTTCATTCAGGTGACTAAAGCAAGGGTATTATTTGGTTAAAGTACTAGAAAGTTCTTGATTCGATTTGTTCTCTGTTTTGTGCTTCCACTTCCCTGTTTTCCTCCCCCCTCTAGTTCTCTGTATAATTATCTTTCTGTCAAATACCATTATTAATTTTTAAATACATTTTCTGTTAATTATCTCAGAGAGGATACACCAAATACTCAGTGTAAATTATTTTCCCACAGAATCTACTTATTTATTTTATAAAATTTACCACAATTTTTAATTTGTTCTAATTTATTGTGCAAAATGTCTGTCTTACTTAGAATGTAATTTTTGTGCTTTGCACAAAATTGAAACTCTTCAAAAATTTGACTCTTGACCATTAGGTGTGTTTTTTAGGGTTCTTTCTATGTGACCTTCTCTCTAAGAGCACACTGCTGGCTGCATAATACACCCAGGAAGGGACCCTGCCCAGGAAGACTGAGAATGTGTGACTCAGTCTGAGGCTCTAGGCCTTAGGGACACATTGATTTTTTCCCTTTGGTCTTCCATGAATTTTTTTCTTAGGAACAGCTCCCTTTGCTCTCTCTTCCCCATTAGAGTCATAACATTTGAAGAACCATGATTAGATAAAATGACTGTGGAAAAAGGGCCAAAAACCCATTAGTGCGGCTTTTAGGGTATTCTTAAGTTTACCAGTCGTCTAGTGGTAATAAAATTGACCAAAAGAAAGCCAATTTCAACTCTTTTCAAAAGGAGTTTTGAAAGCTTTATAAAGACTAACTCAACTTATGAAGCTACTAGGTCTTGGACCAAAGCCACAGCTAGGAATATAATTTGTGCATTACCTGTCTGTGTCTTCTGGCTATCTCCTTTTTTATTCTGTTCCTCTAGAAAATGGGTGGTCAAGGATTCAGACATTCTATGTAGAAGCTGAATATAGTTTCAGTTGTGAAATCACATGCAAATGTAAAAATTTCAGGAAACCTTAAGAATCAGGATGGTTAACCACAATATCTAGATATCTTAACAGAGTCTAATATAAATTTGGTTATATATATGAGGTCACAAGACTATTAAGTAGAAGAATGGGAATTAGGATTCCTGATCTGTTGGGATACAATCAAACATATGATCTCCAAATTATATTAATTTCCCTGTGTGGCAAATAATGGTAGCATCCATAAAAGAGAGCCTACTTTTTAACTCCAAGTTTTTCACAATTTTACTGGATTTGAGAGATAGGAGCATGTCCTAAGGAATCAGAGCTGTGGGAGATACTTATTTGTGACAGACGGGATTTAGATACGAGTAGGAGAGAAAGATAGATTTCCAAGGTGCTACAGGTGTAAAAGGGTGAGCTCAGGTTTATATGTAGTACAAGTAAGTGCACCTTGTTCCCTACCTGCCACTACAGTGGTAATAGTATTCAGCCACTCAGTAGGTTGAGACTGTCATAAGTACAATAACCACATGCACTGAAATCTTCTAAGACTCATTTCTTTTCCTCTCATGTTTTAATAATGTAAAAAAGTATGAATTTTAATAATAAACAGCATGAACCCAACTTGTTTCATGGGCTGCTTGACATAGACTGACGTGACTGTTGTAGTCCTGTTTTTTTCTCCCACCCACCCCCTGAGGAAATTAATTGCTTACAATAAATGTCTTGAGATTTTATTTTAGGATACTCCTAAATCTATTTCTCACAAATTAAAAAGATACACACACACACACACACACACACACACACACAATAATGAAATAAGACTGGATATTGATAGACAATTTTTTTTAGGCATTTCTTTCATTTTCAGATTTCATCAAGATTTATGTACTTTTCTTTCCCAAAGTGAACTCTGTATCTCTCTTCACACATCAAGTGTGTGAAGAATGGGATTCACTGAAACTTGCCTAAAGAGTAATAAAATTGACCAAAAAAAAAGCCAAGCGTTCACTTTTGCAAAATATGAATAATGTTACAGAGGAGAATAACATTCATCCTGGCTCTCCTTCTTACAAATGCCCCTAAAAGAATTTATTACTCAAGTGAATGACTAGTCTAGTGGGATGTGGTTTTCTAGGCTAAGATATAAAATATCCTAAGAACATTTATTACTGATTGACTATACCTGAACCTTTTGCAAAGGATAGGTCTGCAAATCAGTGGTATTGTGTTGGAAAAAATAGTTTCTATTAAATCTGGAGGATAATATTTTAAAAAGATTAACCTATTTGAATTATCATTTCTATTTTATCTGATCTACTTCATATCCTCTGAGAATTTATGAGTAGAATCAAGCTAAATATACACCAACAATGGCATTAAACTGAGAATGATATTCATTTGGTTATGCTGTTTTAGTTCTCTCTTAGAAATGCTGTTTAATGATGACTCTTTCAGAAAGCGTTTTGACAATACTACAAATCTTCCCAGACACAGTTCCATAATAAATATGGCTTAGATTACTATTTATTCCCTGTTGGTAGCTCTCAAAGAAAAGAGCAAATCTACATGATTCAAACCTTTAAAATATTTACCCTAAAAGTAGGAGCTGTTCCTAACTTGGCTTGATCATTGTTTCCACTTTTCATTTCACTTTGTCCGTATATTTATAGGCTTCATATTGCATATGTGAAAATATATGTATAAGGTTAGCATTTGATATATTGTGAATGTCAATGAGGGAGGCATTTATTGAATATAGTAGTGTTTAAATAAGTTACATAGATATTTCATGTTGCATCTGTACAAGTAATTGTAAAAATTATAGCTGCACTCAATTAAACATGATTGAAATATTAAAAAAGAAGTATCTATTTTGTACATTACAATTAACTGTTTGGTTGAGTGCACTTTCATTTTAAAAGATTAGATAGATTAGATAGATTAAAAGATTAGACAGCAGTAAACTAAATTAATCCCCTTAATTAAAATATACAAAAACTGATGCTAAGTTTGATCTGCACACTGTGTATAGCATTTTTTTAAAAACTCATTTAAAGAAAAATAGGTTGTTTTGTAATCAGGTTTTTCAGAATAGTTGCGCTGACCAAATATGTTAACAATTTGTTCATCTGTACCTTTCCATTTTTGCTACAGAAAGATAAAACCATGAAACAAGTGGAAAAGGATTAGGGGATTAATGCAACTTGAATGTGTTTTGTGAAGTTGATTTAAAATAAGTATTAAAAACTCTACACACATATTTGCAGTGGCCGTTATAAAATCGTTATTTGGACTAAAAAATCCAGGAAATTTAACTTGAATTTGAATTGCATCCACAAAATGAGTCTGTTTCTACATTTCTTTTTCACATGAATTACCCGAGGTTATTTTTTTATGTTCTTCTATTTAAATGTAGATTTAGGTGAACAACTCCTATTTCTTTAAAAGATGTATGATTTTTTTTTTCCCCAATTCACAGTAGAGACCAATAAATATTTTTAACCCATAAGTCAAACAGAAGGCTCATAATATTAATCTACACATAACAATTCTTAATTCATAAGAATCTGACGGAGTCCAATAGAGGATGTGTTTAAGACAAGAAAGGACAGTATTAAAAGAAATTGTAATTGTCCAATAAAAGGGTCAATAAAAGTGTCTTAAAAACAATGAGATATGTTTCTTCCTATCATATTAGTCTTTAAAAAATATAACAGCCATAATTTTAAAGGTGCATATAAACTTTCCAAGCAATGTTGGTAGGAATCTCTGTATGTTGGTAGAAAGAATTAACATAGATGAATTTGTAAAATTTATTTTCTCTACACACTTAGGCAAGTTATTTAAGCCTCAGTTTTTCAGTCTGTTAAGTTAGGGTAATAATATCTACTTAATGGAGCTATTGCATGGAGTAAGGAAATCAGGCCTGTAATATTCTCTTTGTAATGCCTACATAGAGGCAATTACATAAATGGTAACCATTATGATTATGATAGTTTGCAATCATGTCTATATTTTCTAGAAATGAGTTTGGTAATCTTAATTAAGAGCCTTCAACATGTTCAGATCTTTGGCCCAGTAATTCTAATTTTAGGAATTTATCCTAATGAAATAATCAAAATTTCTTTCTCTCGCACGCATACTTATAACATCAAATTTTATGATAAAGGTATAGTAAATATAATAAAAATAAATAATATTACAGATATCATGGTTTTTTGTTAAAGCTAATTTTTGTATATTGCTAATATATATCTATAGGCTAAAATATTTTGGTATAAGTTTCAGGGAAAAGTTGGATGCTAACCCATAAGAATGTGTTGATTTTGATCCCTGGCTACCCACCTTATCTTTGATTGAGGAGGCATCTGAAGAGCTTCCCTTCTCATATTTTAGCCTAGAGATTGCATTTCTGTCTAAAGTTGATTAAGTTGACTAAACTGAACAAGATTAGGAATTCAAGATATTTTCCTCATAATATATTGAGCTACGATGGTCCCTGTCAGTTAAAAGTTTTCAAGTTACATGGCAAGCCCTAGAAACTTCACAAATATAAATTATAGAGATTATCCTTTCCGTTTACTTAAACCTCAGACATCTTTCTAGGCAGTGTTATATAATGAATGATTCTTAAACGTGCAGACAAACATAAAATAACAGCCCTCATTTACTGAGCATTCACCATGTGCCCGGCAATGTATTAAAGATATATCATATATCATTTCCTTCACTCTCAGAAGCAAGCCATGTAAGTTCTGTCAGCCCCATTGAATTTTTCCTTATTGCTCATAAGCAAGCTGAGCTTAAATGATGCTAATTTAAAGTGGCAAATGTCATACAATTAGTGGTTGATAGGGATTCAAACTCAGGCTTGGAAAGTCCAACCTTTCCACCACCTGAAATTCCTTAGGAAACAAACAAAAAACAAAAAAAACCCAATTGGGCCAAGAGTTCCTACGTTTTAATGGCCATAGCCTTTTGGTGTGGTCTCACAGACTCACATTCTCCATTTTCAAACTGGGAATAATATTATTTGACTCACAAGATCAATGTGGATAGCCTCCCCAAAAAACACGTTTGTGTCCTTTAATTCTTCAAAAGCATTTTTTGCATTCATTACTTATAATTTGTGTTGAAATTAAACCTTTACCTTAGCAGTTTTCCAAATATGGTCTGAGACACCTTAGAAGACCCTGAGACCCTTTCAGAGAGTCTAGGAGGTCCTCTTTTTTTTCAAATATTCATCTGTAAAGACTGGATCTTCATATACTTCAATCGAAACAATGTATCCAAAGAGACAGTGCAGAAGCAGTGGAAAAATCCAATTGTCTTCTGTTAAGCCAGACATTAAAGAGACTCACAAATATGTAAAACAACACTATTCTTCTCACTAAACTTACTTTTTCTTTGCAGAGTATTTTCATCCAAAGATGCTATTTTGTTTACATTTATGTGTGTTATTATTTTTAAAATTATTAGTAAATATTTTTTTTAATTTCTCAGTTTTAATTTCTAACACAGCAATGTCAATAAATATAACTCACATAAATGAAAAGTCTTTGGGGTCCTCAATAAAGTTAAGAGTGTAGGAGTTTTCGAGAGAGAAGTTGGAGGTCCACTGCTATACATATTTATGACACTTTTTAATTTCTTACATTACTATTTGATATTTACATAGCTACTATTTATTTAAGGTGTAAACTTCTTGAAAATGGAAATAGTGCTGTTTCTTTTATTTTTCAATGTATATAATGTCATAATTTGTGCATAATTAGCACTAAAAATTATTTGGAGATTGCTGACTGGTAGAGGTTAATTAATCTTTATCTTTATACATATAGTTAAACCCAGAGCAGAAATTCAAAACCAGCTCTATAGTGTTATTTGGAGTCACAGCGAGAAAATCTGTCTCCAAAATTGGAGGGTTTCATATTTTAGCATTAGAAAATTACTTCCCCTTGTTAGAATATTCCAACTTCCTTCTGGTTAGTGTCCTAATTTTTTCTGCAGCCCAAAACCAGGACATAAAATTATGTCTTACTAAAGAGGAAAGATTTTCCTCATTTTAAATTTGGAATTTGTTTTCAAAACGTGAGTTTTTAAATATACACACTTAAGTCCTAGCTGAAAGAAACCAATTAACTTAAATTTATTGTAAGTATAGAGGTAAATGAAATGGAATTTTATTTTAGAAAGCATGTTTAGGCTTTTCAATGGCTGCAAAGCCACCTCCGTCTTTCTCTTAAGGTCTTGGATTCCTATCTTTCTCTGTGTATATGTATTCCTGCCCCGTTTCTGTATAGAGCTGCCCAATATCAGCATGTAGCAAATCAGAGCACCCCCCAGATGGGAATCTCAGAGACAGGATGTATACAGCTTTACAGGACAATCATGCATAGCTAAGTGACTCAGCATTGTTTTGCCTCCATTGCAGACTTCCTGGAGAAAGAATCCAGTTGTGTTATCCACTCTTAGTCCTATTACCTGAGCTTGTGATGGTGGGTATTTGGGTTAGCAGTGGGAGTGTTCTTTCACAGAGAATGTAAACCTAACTTTATGTCCTTTATGAAGGAAGGGAAAGACATTAATATATGGGAAAAGTCTCTAGCTTTAGGACTCCAAATAATTAAATCCTTCAAAAGATGTTAGACCTTTAGATAAAGTGATGGAAAATCCCTACTGATTTATTAAAAATCCATTCCAAAATTATATCAACTTTTGCTTCAATGGTTTTAATATTAGTTGTCATGAGACTTCTGGGAGTTTTGATCAAAAGTAAAAATGTTATTAGAGCTACAGTAGCAAGTCATATATAATACCTAAATGGCAGTTTTAGTTGGTTGCCCTCAAAAATAACATTACTATTCCACATAGATAAGTATATTGGTTTCAGAATGAGATAAATAGGCCTATGTTTGCAACATTTTGTAACTGTATTCTTACATACTGAAACTTTTCAAGATATATTTTCTTATGCTTGTGGCCTATTTAAATGGTAAAAAATATTAAAACGCTGATTTTTGTATAATGTGGGGATAAAATTATGTAATTTTAAAATAAGCTCATAGTACCATTATAATACGCTTTTATAGAAAAGACAGGATCCAGAAAACACAAGGACTTGCAGGCAGCCCTAGGTCAACACGCACAAAGCCTGATTTGTTTTCCCATAAGTCTTGTGTCCAGAAGTTACATAATAGCTAAAAAGGAGCTTAGAGGAAGACTCTAAAACAAATGAATCTAGTACTATGGTTGTCACTGTAATCTTGCCTAAGAATTCTTAAGTCTATCATTGTGTAATAAAACCATCACTAACAAATTTTGTTCAATCAACACATCTTACAATATGAGAAATCAGCATAACTTATTATATATTTTAATACTATTCTAAAGATATTTATGAAAGTATCTAAGTCCCTACTATATTCCAATTATTCAATGTACAATTGACTATAAAATGCATTGAACATAGATACTGTTTACTACTTAAAAATCCAGTTTAACATGGGAAAAGAATATAGGAACTACACAGTATATAGTGCATAATTATAATGATTCTTGTATCTTTCTCATTAGAAGTGGCAATGGTTCCTGTATGATATATTTTTATATTATGAGGTAGAAATGGGAAGACTTGGGCATGCTCACTTTCCCTTTGTGGGAGACGTTAGGAGGATGGCTGAGTAAATGATCAAAAGTGCTATAAAACAGACACTAGCTAAGTCTGATAAGGCAGGATAATCCATTATGTTCATCACCAGTACCCTTCCAAATCAGCTTGGTACAAGGTTGGACTTAGCACTGGGTTAGAGAATGCTAAGGAACTTAAACATTTGATTTATTTCGTAACAATTCAACTTTTATTAAGGAAAACAGTTTTAGTGTCTCTGAAAAAAGCAAAAAGATACATTTTTAAAAAACCGATTACTAGATATCAGAGGAAAAATAAAACTGTGTGTGTGGCAGACTGAGAATCAAAGTGGGATAGGAAAAGGAAGAAGGTTAGCTAATGGCACTGATTAAACTTTACTTGGATGAAGAGAGGATAGGAAAGATTTTTTCCAAGTATGGGATGCTTGATCTAAGATCTGAAAATATGGTAAGTTTAACTTACCAAAGTAGGATGAGTAGGGTGAAGGTTGCTTTGTAAAATCATTTGTTCTGAGCCTGGATGAATAAAAGACTTCTCTCATTTTCTTTGAATCTTCCGTGCATGGTCCTGGGTTCCCTGTATTTTCCAATTTTGAATATCACCTCCTATATTAGTTAAAGTGAAGCTTCACCTCTGTAAAGATAAAGATCTAAGAATCGTAAAGACTTAAATAAGTGAGATCTATTTCTAATATAATAGTCCTACTGGTCCAGGCTATTTGGTAGCCTTGCTCCACAAAGAGTCTTAACCATCATGTCTAGTGAGATTCTAATGTTTGTAGGTAAGAGTTTTTAGTATCACAGGGCTTCAAAATTCAAGAGCACTACTTCATTTGGTGACCAATTGGTTGTACAACTGTCACCCAGGGGAGCAACCCAAGGTCCCTAACCCACGCCTAAAATGTCTCTATAAAACGAGTTCACCTGTCTGAGGCAAGGAGGCAAGGAAGCACCTCACCCCCATTTCTAATAAAAACTTCCCTCTGGGCAAACTTGCAGAAAACTGAAACTGTATCTTCTAGCTGTGTTTACATGCAGGAACAAGCAGGCTTAACCACAAGAAACCAGTATAAGCTAACACAGCTGTCAATTTTATAAAGGTCTTTTGGAGCATGCATTAAGATACATACCCACCCACACTCACTCAAAACTGAAGTTTCTAAGTCTTAGAGTACACGTATACTTAACTTCAGTAGAAAAGGCCACAATGTTTTTTCTGTGTCATTGCTATGCTGTCATCAGTTCATGAGAATTTCTGTCTCTCCATATTCTTGCAAACAGTTGCATTATCAGTCTTTTAGATATTAACAATTCTGGTAAAATACAGTTATGTGTTTTATCATGATTTTAATTTATATTTTCATAATTCCTAATTAAGTATTCACTTTTTCTTATATTTATTAAGATTTTGGGTAACACTATTATGACATACTTATTCAGGCATCTTGCCTCAATTTCTATAATATATTTTTTTCCATTTCTCATTGCATTGTAGGAGTTCTTTATATTTCCTTGATTGGAGCCCTTTGACAAATATGTGGAATGCAATCTTTCCTCATTTATTTAGGTTTTCTTTAATACCTCCAAATGCTTTTTATAATTTTCTCTATAGAGGTCTTCTGCATACTGTGTTATATTTTTAATAATTATTTATTTGTTATTAAAGAATGTATTATTTTTAATAATGTAAAATCTTTTATATATTGAATTTTTGATAAAGACCCAACAAGGTTTTAAGAAGGAAAATGATATAATTCGGATTTTGTTTTTTAGGAAAATCATAGCTACATTGTGAAGGATGGATGGATAGTGATGGAGAAGGAGAATCACTATAGAAGGCCTTTACGGCAACCTAAGGGGCGGGTAGTCTGGGCTCAAGGTAGGGAGATGGGAACTAATATGTGATGAATATGAAAGAAATATGAGACTGAGTGCATAGGAATTGGTGTCATTTGGATGTGAAGAGTGATGAGGTAGGATGACAGGAGGAAAGTCACTTCCTTAGCAAAAAAAAAAAAAAAAAAAAATCTCACCCTTTCCTTTTTCTGGAAGAATGGGATGAAGTGTTAGTGTTGAGTAGGAGTTAAGGAAGTACAGGAATCCAAACGTTCTGGTAGCCTCTTTCCACATTCTCTTCTTACATGTTCACTACATAGGAAATCAAAACCAAAATTTTTTCAAGAAATTTTCCCCTTTTCTTTGTGCCCAGTCTCCATCCTTCGTGATAAATACTCACCTATTGCTACGCAAGATGTAAAAGCACTCAATGAAGGCTTCAGTCTTCTGCCTAAGAAGCCATCAGAAAAGTCCCTGTTATGTCTGATCAGTGCTGGAGATCCCAGATCACACCCTTGTTATAAGAGCTTCCTTGGAGTGCAGACTCTTACCAGTAGTCCTGGAGCAGGGAGATGCCAGTCTCTGGTAAGGCAAGGTGATGGGTGATACACTGCTCTCCAAAATGGGCATTAGCTTCTAGACCTGGGTTGGAAGGGAATTAGGAAGGACTTTCAAGGAAGAGGAGAAACTGACCAGCAGTGCCTTTAATGAAACATGTGTACTGGTGGGCCAGATACTGAAAAGAGCCTTGAATGTAAATAAAAGTAAATCATTTGCACCGATAATTATTCTTTCCTCTACTACCTAATTTTTTTTTTTTCCTAGACTGGATTTCTATTTTAATCCCTTATCTTTCCAGGCTAATGTATTTCAGTCAACTGAGGATTTCTTTTATTCCTCAGTGCACTTGTTATGTTCAAGGAACTTACATCTTTCCAAAGGCATGGGGATAAGGGATGGGGTGAAATAGCACAACCCATTGTTACCTGCTGCACAAACATCACTTTTATATCAGTCTTGACCTCTGGGCACTGATAGTTTGGCTTTTGAAAATTCAAAGGCATAGTCTTGTAGACTCGTTTAATGATTTCCCTGTCATACCCAGACCTGAGACTGAAAGGAATCATTTAGTATTTCAAAAGCATGATTCTATGACCTGCGTTTTAATAACTAGTGAGAGCAGGTAATCATCCCTCATGGCACCTATTCTTCAAAATAGTTTTGATTATTTCCACCTGCTTCTTCTAGATGATCTTTAGAATGATGTTGTAAAAATCCATTGTGACTGTTGTCTTAGAAAGAAGGGTCTTATGAACTGCAGTAAACTTTTTTGTTTGTTTGTTTGCTAAGACACACAATCAGATGATATGAATTTGGTTAGAGGCAGACTTTAGGGTACAGCAAAATGTTTTGCAAATTTTTACCGTTTCTTAGTCTTATTAGATCTGGGGAGGTTTTTGGCTTCTCCCTGAAGAGTTGGGCTGGCTTTCTGTGTGTGCTGACAAGCTGTCTGTAAAGGCTCACTCTCACCGTCCAGGGAAGCAAGTGCAAGGAGCTGATGGGCGAGGGGCCGCCCGCGGCCAGGCGGGGGAGTTACGCAGGCGACCTGTCCTGAGCTGCTCCTGGGCTGGCTTCCTGCTAGAGTCCACTCAGTGTTTAGTAAGATACGTGGCCTGTTTTTTTTTGTTTTTTGCGGTACGCGGGCCGCCTCTCACTGTTGTGGCCTCTCCCGTTGCGGAGCACAGGCTCCGGACGCGCAGGCTCAACGGCCATGGCTCACGGGCCCAGCCCGTCCGCAGCACGTGGGATCCTCCCGAACCAGGGCACGAACCCGTGTCCCCTGCATCGGCAGGCAGACTCTCAACCACTGCGCCACCAGGGGAGCTCGATCCGTGGCCTTTGATGAAGTGTGAGTCCTGACTGTGCTCCCAGCCTCCTCCAACCCCTCAGCCATGCTCATCACATTATTATTTTGGGCGGGCCTCATGGGCAGTGTCCTCATGGGCAGTCACAGCTGAAGAAGTCGGGCATTCCCTCTGCTCTCGCTTTCCCCACCAAGAGAAATGGTGTCCTGAGTGGGTCTCTCTTGGCATGGAGGTCTTCTGCCATGGGGAAGCGTGAAAGAGTAAAGTGAAACTGTTCTTACCCTGTTTAATACATCTAATT
This sequence comes from Neophocaena asiaeorientalis asiaeorientalis, assembly GCF_003031525.2. Classification (NCBI taxonomy): domain Eukaryota; kingdom Metazoa; phylum Chordata; class Mammalia; order Artiodactyla; family Phocoenidae; genus Neophocaena; species Neophocaena asiaeorientalis. Next base: position 6,980,512 of record NW_020174917.1, on the reverse strand, counting down.
CAGATTTTATGCTCTGATGGTGTGCTAGATCTTCTCCACCAGACTCCCAGATTCCTACAAAGGTATTCTTGTCAGTGGGTGACTGTCAAAATCAACGTTCTGTTGGGGGATGGGTGGGGAGGTAGGGGAGATGATGATAGTAAACTATTCTGCCGTCCTGCTTATGTCTCTCTGTGAATCAGTTTTAAAATTCCTCAACTGCACATAAAATTATTAATAGTTCAAGTTAGGTTTTGACATTCACAATTGTTCTTTTACTATGGATTTTAATATTTATCATCCCCAATATTCTGTCCAATATGTTTCTTTTTTCCTCCATTTTATATCTTAGTGAAGGTGTCCGTCCTGAACTCAGCTGTCAACTAAAATAGATAAGCTAGGAGGCATTCTAGACTCTTTCTTTTGCTTCAGTAGTCCCTGCCAATTTCATCTCCTAAATAGTTCTTCAATTCAGTCTCTGTTTTTCTTTCCTACACTTGCTGTCTGTTGTAGATTCTCATCATGTCTTTCCCAGATTGCAGATTCAACGTCTTGATTGATTCTCCCTCTTCCCTCATGTCTCCACAACATCAAACTTGCTTGATTGTCTGCGTCCAGGCTGTTTCAACTGAACATACTGCTTAATTGCTAAGATCTGCTTTTTAAAACCTGTTGATGACTCTGTCTTCCTCCATTCACCGTGCTTCACAAAGGGGCTACAGGTGTGCTTTGATAATCGTGTCCTCCCCTCTCAGAGCCGCAGCAAGGAGACCGTGACTCCTGCAGTCCCCCAAGCCAGGAGCAGCTGCATGCTTACCTTGGTTCACCCTGTGGGCATGCGCATTTCCTATGGATCACTGGATGAAAAAATGTGGAAAACACTAAACCAGAAAACTGAAAGTCCTTTCAATGACATACAAGTCCGTCCATGCACAGCTGTACTATATAAGCTCTTGTGCAAATTTTAAAAAGCATATCCCTTAGCCCCCAACAGATGACTTTAAAAAGTTACCTCAAGTAGACAGTAGTCCAACCTGATAGTATCTTTGTGCTTACCAAACACAAAAAATCGTTCCTTTGGGACAGATGCAGACCTGAGTCAGATTGCAGGAATTGGGCCAGTTTCACAAACTGCATAACAAAGCCTTCCTTTGAGGTGTTTGTCATGTTTCACAAATGATGCCTTTATTCTTCCTGTCATTACTGATTTGGAAAACCGTCCCTACCCTCTTTCCTTTAATACTGTTTGCGCACCCGCTTTGTTTGCTTTCAACTTAAGTGTTACCTTGAACCTGTAGCTTTTCTTCTCTCGAATTTAATGTGCAGCACTATCATAGCCATTATCACACCATTTTCTGTATTTAGTGTTTGCCTTTTCCGATGGACTAAAACTCCAAGAAATTTGATACTTCTCAGTCCAGAAATTGACTCCTAGGTATCTACCAAGAGACATAAAAACATATATCCACATAAAGACTTGCACACAATGTTCTAATTTTTTCCTTTTTCTTTCTTTTTTTTTTTTACTGAGGTATAGTTGATGTACAATATTATACAGATTTCAGGTGTATGACATAGTGATTCACAATTTAAAAATATTATACTCCATTTATAAAATACTGGCTATATTCCCTGTGCTGTACAATATATCTTTGTAGCTTATATATTTTATGCATAGTAGTTTGTACCTCTTAATCCCCTACTCCTATCTTGCCTCTCTTCCCTTTCCTCTCTCCACTGGTAACCACTAGTTTGTTCCCTAGATCTGTGAGTCTATTTCTTTTTTGTTATACTCACTAGTTCATTGTATTTTTTAGATTCCACATATAAGTGATATCATACAGTATTTGTCTTTCTCTGTCTGACTTATTTCACTTAGCATAATGCTCTCCAAGTCCATCCATGTTGTGGTAAATGGCAAAATTCATTCTTTTTTATGGCTGAGTGGTATTCCATTGTGTATATATACCGCATCTTCTTCATCCATTCATCTGTTGATGGACATTTAAGTTGCTTCCAGATCTTGGCTATTGTAAATAGTGGTTTTATGAACATTGGGATGCTTGTATCTTTTTGAATTAGCGCTTTCATTTTTTCTGATATATACCCAAGAGTGGAACTGCTGGGTCATGCAGTAGTTCTATTTTTAGTTTTTTGAGAAACCTCCATGCTGTTTTCCACAGTGGCTTCACCAGTTTACACTCCCACCAACAGGGTACAAGGGTTTCCTTTTCTCCACACCCTTCTTATTGACATTATTAATAATAGCCAGAGAGTGAAAATAAACTACTTGTCCATCAACTTGTTGAATGGATAAATGAAATGTGTTATAACCATACAATGGAATAGTATTCAACTATAAGAGAACAAACCATGGATACATGCTATGATATGGATGAACATTACACACAGCGAAAGAAGCGAGATATAAGAAATTACACATTGTATCAGTCTATTTATTTTAAAAGTCCAGAAAGGGCAAATCTTTAGGGATAGAAAGTAGATTGGTGATTAACTGTGATGGAGGAGAGGGAAATCAACAGTAAATATGCATAAAGGATTACTGGGGTGATGAAAATCTTCTAAATCTAATTTATGGGGATGGTTGCATAAGGTTGTAAATTTACTAAAATATCATTGAATTATACACTTGAAATGGATGAATTATACAATTTGTAAAATATTTCTCAATAAAGTTTTTAAAAACTTAGGTTAGTTTATTCATTTTTTTGTAGTTTTAATCCAATATCTGACCCACACAAATTTTTTCATGCCTTTAGTTCTATCAAGTATTCAGCTTTCCCCCCAAGTTTTCTAGTTATTACTTCTTCATTTATAATTAGAATATAGAAGTCTTCTCTCCAGTTGGTAAATTTTTGGATGTTATCAATAAAATCATCCATGATTCTAATATAGTTCCATAAAATATTGTTAACTGTTCATTATGCATTTTGCATTTTCTCATAGCATTTTCTTCTGAAAACAAGTTATCTGAGATAATTCCTGAAACAAAAAGTTCTATAAAAAAATAAAAGTTTGCAAAATGGCATGATATTGGCCTCTCTTAGAGTCATAATAAAGACTAGTAATTGTATAGTTTTAGGAATCTTGAGGTAAGAATCTTAAGTTTGTGTTGGTTGACTATTGCTATGATAATGCTACATTTTTTCTAAAGACACATTTGTAGTGGTTTGCAATAATAAACAGATTTTTCACTCACAGAACCGAGGGTCAGCTGGACGTAGGTCTAGTTGCTTCAGGCATCACTCTTTCTGGAACCTGGGTGAAGGGGAAGAATCTATTCCAGGCAGGCTCTTTGCATGGTGAATGACAGGAGACAAGAGGCCATGCTAAACCACACAGGCACTTATGAAACCTCTGCTTGGATGTGGGTCTTTTGTGTCCATGAATTAGAGCTCAGAATTAATAGTGTGAGGAAATATACTTTATCCATAGTAAGGTCATAGCAAGGGAGGGAATGGAAGAAAGACCTGTGACCTTGGTAAGCACAGTTTTCTTAACTTATAAATGGAATTCACTCTCTCTTTTTTCACAACAAATTTAGAATCTCAGTTTCATGAATCATATTTTTGGAAACAGTGGTGATATGAAATTGTAATTCTCAGCTCTGATTACATATTAAAATCATATGGGATGATTTTAGAAAATGTAGATGTCTAAGCTCAGCCTAGACCAATTGAAACAGATTTTTGTGGGGCTGGGGTCCAGGTATTGGTACTTAAAAATTTCCTTCACCTGATCCATGCATGTGTAAGAAAAGGTTGAGATCTCTTTTTGTAGAGAAATAGACTATGGCAGAATATTTTTCATTTTCTTTATTTGAGCATTTCTAGCTACACTTCAATATTTATTTTTAAGTCCCTAACCTTAAGTCTACTTTGCTTTGGGCATATCTGAATTTTAGCCTCTTAGTTATAGAAAGAGTAGTTATTCTGGAAGTTTAGAGATGGGCTTTATTCTAGTCTTGTGGCCTTATCAGGATTCTAAATTCTATTTTCCTTGGGGTGAGTCTGAAGGGAAGAGGAAATTATAAATCTCTTTCTGTGATTTTTAGTGCCCTATCTTTCTCTGGTACATTCTTAAAAGGAAGGAAGAATATATTTTGAGTCACAGATACATTATGATTAACTATTATGTCTGCCAGAAGGAATAGAAATCACAATATGGTCTCAATGTTCTTTATTTGCATAGTTTTAAAAATGCATAGCCAAGAAATTACAACATTGTTTCAGATATGACACAGGATAGTAAATCTTTTTGGCCTCAAACATTTCAGTCAACCTATAGGAGACTCTTTTCTTCACCACAAAATAAGCATCTGTTATTTGGTTTGAGTTAAATTTATTGCTTTTTAAATTAGTTTTCAAATACTTTGAATATAAAACACTATTTAATAACCTATATTTAATGAGTTAGAGATATTCCATTTATATTATCATTTTATTCACATTTATGATTTGAAATTCTTGAGTACTAGTATGTAACATGGCAATTCAGGGTGTGGAATATGAAGAAAATAAGAAAGTCTAAATCATATCAAAGCATATTAGCAATAAAAAGACAAGAATCAACACAAAAGGAAAACATAGGACATAAAGCAGGATAAAGTAATCAACAGAAGTGGATTATAGTATACAACTGGAGATGATTACAGGAAAATCCACTGGAGTTATACAGTGATACTAAAGAGGTCTAACAAATATCCATTGCAAATTTGCTTCAAATAAAAGCTAGAGGTAATTCCAGAAGTTTAAAAGAAGACTTTGGACAAAAGAAAAGAATATTGCAATCATAAAACTTTCTGAAGCATTTCAGAAAATAATTTTTGGAAAATTTCAGGCCACCAAAAAAGAAAAAAAAAGTGGGTCCTAAACCACATATTTATATGACTAAATTAGTTATTACTAATTAGGTAGTGATTATTTTTTGAGGACTTAACATGGATTGTTCCAGTTATTTATTTCTGTGTTTAAAAAAAATCCCCACAAAATTAGTGGATTAAAGTGACAGTAATTACTTCCCTCTTCTCTCGTGGTTGGATGCTTCTTATTAGTCTTGCTTGTGGTGCCAGTCAGATGGTGGCTGAGTCTGGAATGATCTCAAAGGCTTCCTTTCTCACATGTGTCCACATGACAGGGGCTTCCTCACACCAGGGTGGCTTAGTTTCCAGAATAAGTTTCGCAAAGAAGATCAGGGTGTATCCACTATAATGACCTACCTTTGGAAATCATATGATGTCACCTTCCACTATAGTACGGAAATTCAGAGGAGGACATGTAGAGCCCATATCTCAAATGGGAAGAGTGTCAATGTCCCACTGTAAAAGCAATAGGTGAAAGATTTGGTTGCCGCCATCTTGGAAGTACCATCTGCTGCATGGATCTTAAATTTCCTTTTAATTTTACCTTGTTGCAGGTAATGAAATATCTACCCAGGCTTACATAAAGAAAATAGAAGGGTTTACCTAAAGGAATTTTAATATGGAGGCTGAAGTTTGGGATGCTTATAGGATATGAATTGGGGAGGATCTCCCAAGAGTTGGCCTAGCTGTTTAAGTATGAGAAAGGCAGTTGTCTGTCTCAGACCCGAACACATATTATTCTCTCTCTCACTCATTACAATTCAGCCTTGGTATTTTAGTTCCTCTGAAAGTCCAAGCTGGTCACCACTTCACGGTTTCTATTTACATAGGTTCATTTATCCCTGTAAACTTTGCTTAGGTATCTCCTTCTTATATTTTGTTCCCAGCTAATATATCAGTCCTCCCTAGGCAATCCTAGGTTCCACAACCTCCCCAGGTAATTTTCAGTTGTTATCATATTATCCTCTTTTCTTTATTTTATCTATACCGCATCCACACCTTTGCATTGGATTGAAATCTCAATGAAGGTAGCTTATCATGCTCGTGCTAGAACAGTGCCTACCACAGAGAACACTTCAGAAAAAGGTTTGTGGAGGAGTAAATGATCAACGAAGGGCTAAATTGACTGATATGTGAATGCTTTTGACAGCTTTAATTTTGGGGTCATCTTTGTTTTTCTTAAATGGTCATAAATCAGAAAACCTTCTGCTTTCAGGCATATGTGTTCCCATTCTGTTATTCTGAGGCCACACAGAAAGCAATGAATTCTTCCACATGTTAGAATTCTTCTACTGTACTTCAGAAATTTGAAAAGTGTCCTGTCTCATTTAAATCTTCACTTTAAAGGTTGTTTATGGTTTTAAATACTTTTAATGTGACAGGTTTCTAATTCTCTTGGCATCTTTGACACATCTCTCTGGAAGTTTTCAGTTTCAAATGACACATTTAAAGTGTGTGCTCCCAGTAGAACATAATACTTTTAGGTAATGTCTCACCAGCTAAGGATATAATAGGACAGCACTTCCCTTGTTACGGGCTCTATATTTTTACTGATGCAGAATCCAATATTTTTCCTTTTCTGAGGAAACATGTTTCACAAAAAATCAAATGTATATTTCCATTTTTAATTGTGTATTTTTTTGCCAAAGCAAAAATCAGAGACCCTTATTTTGTCAAGTGTCAAGTATCAAGAAGTTTAGAGCCTTTTAAAACTGACATTTAGGAAGAAAGAAAACAAAAAACTTATTCTAAATAGGTTACAGCTCTAAAATAAATCCCGAGGATCGACACAAAATGGATCATGCTGTTTTCACATCTGAGATCAAAAGATGCTTCCAAATAATTCATAAGGCTTCTGATTTAATGCCATATGGCTGGCATCTCTGAAATAACCAGCTTGAACTTCCTATTTAAAAATGATAAAGACCTTCAAAAACAGAGATGAAAGCAACAAAACCGAAAATTGATTAACAACCAACTGTTAGAATTAGTTAAATCTGTAATAATTATTTGGCTAAACTGGGTGGATTAAGTCTCTCTTTCCTCATAGCTGTACCCATTTTTTTTTGCGGTACGCGGGCCTCTCACTGTTGTGGCCTTTCCCGCTGCAGAGCACAGGCTCTGGATGCGCAGGCTCAGCGGCCATGGCTCATGGGCCCAGCCGCTCCGCGGCATGTGGGATCTTCCCGGACCAGGGCACGAACCTGTGTCCCCTGCATTGGCAGGCGGACTCTCAACCACTGCGCCACCAGGAAAGCCCCTGTACCCATATTTTGACTCTAAATTCTGTAATTTCTAGAACTTTTGTTCAGAGTATCAGCACAGTAGTCAGACTTTCTGGATTAAAATAATAGATTCACCACGTATTACGTTATTGATTTTGAGGCAAGTTATGTACCATCTTCATGCCTTGGTTTCCTCATTTGTAAAAGAAGGGTATTAATAGAATCAAATCAGAAGCTCATATAAAGTGCTTAAAATACAGTACATAGGACTCAGCATAAAGCAAGTGCTCAATAAAAGTGGGCTAATAGAGTCATGTTATTATAGAACAGAACTTTTAATTTGCTTAAAGGTATTAAGGCATGTAATCTTTTCTTCAATGTCTTCCTTCTTGGCTCAGAAAGCCACATTTTCAGCACCAGAATATTAGAGTTCTGTTGCTCCAGTGATAGGAATTCAGTGGAGGCATCTGGATCATCATCTCCACCATCATCACCACCACTACTATCATGCCTCAAACTCCTGATCTCTCTAGCAGACCCCTACTTTTTAAGCTTGTGTCAACATGAGTGTCACTGGAAGCTAGTTAGAAATTCAGAACTTTAGCTCACCTAGATCTATTAATTCAGAATCTGCCTTTTAATAAGACCTCAAGTTTATTCATATGCTTATTGATATGTCAGAAACTGTTATGCATTTATTCAGAGACTGTAACTCCCAGGAAAAGACTGGTTGAAAGAGTAGATCTGTGAGTATGAAACAAGACCTTTTGAGTCCACTAGGAAAGCCAGGTGTGTAGGTTTGGGGCCAAAAGTAAGTGGTGCAGTCTGGGATTTAAAGTTTCTCATTTATTTTATTTGTATACATTTGGATAGTACATAAAAGAATGCAGGAGGGATTAATGGTCCAGTGTTTGGGGCTGGAAACTAATCAACTGACCTCCAGCTCTAGATGCAGGAAGAGGATTTGAACTGCAACCAATTAGATAGTAAATAGAGGAAAAGGATATTTAAAAGTACTGTCTGTATTTTTTTTTAAATGCCTGGATATATTTTTCACAACAGATGAAACACTTTAAAAATTAATAACTGGGAGAGAGCCTGGAACACAGGAGACACCAAATAAATATATGTTGAAATCAACTAAAAATAGAAAGAAAAATGCAAAGAACAGGACAATCTTTTGGCCTTTAGGGAGCTCTATTTGGTGGCAAAAATAGACAATTATAACAGGAAAGAGTTAGCACGGGGCATATGAGAACTCTTATGGGCACTTCATCCAACTTGGTTCATATGGGTGTGAGAGGGATGTTTGTAAATGAGAATGTTTCACCTGAGTTTAAAAGGTACAATTATTGCTTATAGAGATGGAAGGGAAAGTAATGATATTCCAGGAAAATCAGTGTAGCCTTTCCTGTGAGTCATGTATGATAAGGGAGCAGTGGGAGACATCTTTGGGGAAATATCAGAGTCCATAGCATGGAAGTTCCTGCATGATACCCCAAAGAGCTTATGTATAATGGGGTGGTAGTACAAGTAATTTTAGATGAGGCTTTGCAGTGTTTTAAGTAGAAAAATGTTATGATTAGCTTTTTGGTCATGTATAATAATGTAATAATAACACCTAACTGTATTATGTACTGGCAACGTATCAGGTATGAGATATACCTGAAATCCTTTTCCATCAGAGTTTTTAGATAACACTCCATTGCTTTCTTGTTTCCAGAGTCACTGTTAAGGAATCTCAAGTCATTCTGATCCGATCCTTCTTTGTGACCTTAAATTTATCCTCTAGAAACTTCTTAAATGTTCTCATTGTTCATAGTGCTCTGATATTCCCTAATCATGTGCTATTCACAACAGAACTTGGTGTTGGTTTATTTTCATCAATTGTGGCAATCATTCAATGATGGCTTTCAATCTGACAACATGCATTCTTTGGTTCTGGAAAATTGTTTATAATTTTCTCCCTTATATTTTTTTCTCTAATCTCCTTTTGGAAGTGCTAAGTTCTGTATGCAGGATTTTCTGAGCTGATCCTCTAACATAGTTCATTTAAATCTCGTATTCTCCATCTCTTTTTGCTTGATTTTCTTTAATATTTCAACTTTATTGTTAATGCTTCTATTGAGTTTTCATTTCTATTATCATGTTATAAATCCCAAGAGTTCTTTTTATTTCTTGAAATATTTCTTACGTTATGACATTAGGGTTGCACTATCTTCTTTTATATTTCTGAAGATATTAACAACAGCTTTTTAATCCTTGCACAAGTTCTGTTTCCATACTGCTTCTGTTCTGTTTATTTTTACTTTTTTAGGTTAGAGGCTTTCCTTAAATGTCTGATAATTCTTGATTGTCAGCTTATATTTAACACTAAAAATATTTAAAAAAACCCAACATCAAATTCTGAACACACAGTGAAGCTTGATAACTTTGGCGTTCACTGTAGGCTGATATAAGTGGGGGTGTTTAGTGGGTGATTTTTCATCTCAGCTTATTTGGATCGTTCTTCTTGACTCATCAATTTTTGCATAGAAGAGATGCAAACTCTTCTTTGCTTCAAACTCTGGTTCAGAGAGTTAAGTATAGCTTTCAGCATTCTGAAAAAACAGAGAAGTAAAAGGAGTGTGAGGTTTCAGCTTTCCATACCCATTTTTTTTTTTTAACATCTTTATTGGAGTATAATTGCTTCACAATGGTGTTTTAGTTTCTGCTGTATAGCAAAGTGAATCAGCTATACATATACATATATTCCCATATCTCCTCCCTCTTGTGTCTCCCACTCTCCCTATGCCACCCCTCTAGGTGGTCACAATGCACCGAGCTGATCTCCCCATGCGATGCAGCTGCTTCCCACTAGCTATCTATTTTACATCTGGTAGTGTATATATGTCAATGCTACTCTCTCATTTCTTCCCAGCTTACCCTTGCCCCTCCCTGGGTCCTCAAGTCCATCCTTTACATCTGTGTCTTTATTCCTGTCCTCTCCCTAGGTTCACCAGAACCATTTTTTTTTTAGATTCCATATATATGTGTTAACATATGGTATTTGTTTTTCTCTTTCTGACTTATTTCACTCTGTATGACAAACTCTAGGTCCATCCACCTCACTACAAATAACTCAGTTTCATTTCTTTTTATGGCTGAGTAATATTTCGTTGTATATATGTGCCACATCTTCTTTATCCATTCATCTATTGGTGGACAGTTAGGTTGCTTCCATGTCCTGGCTATTGTAAACAGAGCTGCAATGAACATTGTAGTACATGACTCCTTTTGAATAATGGTTTCCTTAGGGTATATGCCCAGTAGTGGGATTGCTGGCTCATATGGTAGTCTTATTTTTAGTTTTTTAAGGAGTACCATACTGTTCTCCATAGTGGCTGTATCAATTTACATTCCCACCAACAGTTCGAGAGGGTTCCCCTTTCTCCACACACTCTCCAGCATTTATTGTTGGTAGATTTTTTGATGATGGCCATTCTGTCCGGTGTGAGGTGATACCACATTGTAGTTTTGATTTACATTTCTCTAATGATTAGTGATGTTGAGCATCCTTTCATGTGTTTGTTGGCAATCTGTATATCTTCTTTGGAGAAATGTCTATTTAGATCTTCTGCCCACTTTTGGATTGGGTTGTTTGTTTCTTTGATATTGAGCTGCATGAGCTGCTTGTATATGTTGGAGATTAATCTTTTATTGGTTACTTCGTTTGCTTCTCCCATTCTGAGGGCTGTTATTTTGATAGGGATTGCATTGAATCTGTAGATTGCTTTGGGTAGTATAATCATTTTTCAGAGTGTTGATTCTTCCAATCCAGAAACATGGTATATCTCTCCATCTCTTTGTATCATCTTTAATTTCTTTCATAAGTGTCTTATAGCTTTCTGCATACAGGATTTTTGTCTCCTTAGGTAGGTTTATTCCTATGTATTTTATTCTTTTTGTTGCAGTGGTAAATGGGAGTGTTTCCTTAATTTCTCTTTCAGACTTTTCATCATTAGTGTATAGGAATGCAAGAGATTTCTGTGCATTAATTTTGTATCCTGCTACTTTACCAAATTCACTGATTAGCTCTAGTAGTTTTCTGGTAGCATCTTTAGGATTCTCTATGTATAGTATCATGTCATTTGCAAACATTAACAGCTTTACTTCTTTTCCGATTTGGATTCCTCTTATTTCGTCTTCTTCTCTGACTGCTGTGGCTAGTTTTGTGGCTAAAACTTACAAAACTATATTGAATGATAGTGGTGAGGGTGGGCAGCCTTGTCTTGTTCCTGATTTAGAGGAAATTTTTTCGGTTTTTTACCACTGAGAATGATGTTGGCTGTGGGTTTGTCATATATGGTCTTTATCATGTTGAGATAAATTCCCTCTATGCCTACATTCTGGAGGGTTTTTATCATAAATCGGTGTTCAATTTTGTCAAAAGCTTTTTCTGCATCTATTGAGATTATCATATGGTTTTTCTTCTTCAATTTATTAATATGGTGTATCACATTGATTGATTTGCATATATTGAAGAATCCTTGCATTCCTGGGATAGACCACAATTGATCATAGTGTACGATCCTTTTAATGTGCTGGTGGATTCTGTTTGTTAGTATTTTCTTGAGGATTTTTGCATCTATGATCATCAGTGATATTGTTCTCTAGTTTTCTTTTTCTGTGACATCTTTGTCTGGTTTTGGTATCAGGGTGATGGTGGCCTCATAGGATGAGTTTGGGTATGTTCATCCCTCTCCTATATTTTGGAGGAGTTTAAGAAGGATAGGTGTTAGCTCTTGTCTAAATGTTTGATAGAATTCACCTGTGAAGCCATCTGGTCCTGGGCTTTTGTTTGTTGGAAGATTTTAAATCACATTCTCAATTTCGGTGCTTGTGATTGTTCTGTTTATATTTTCTATTTTTTCCTGCTTCAGTCTTGGAAGGTTGTGCTTTTCTAAGAATTTGTCTATTTCTTCCAGGTTGTCCATTTTATTGGCATATAGTTACTTGTAGTAATCTCTCATGGTCTTTTGTATTTCTGCAGTGTCAGTTGTTACTTCTCCTTTTTCATTTCTAATTCTATTGATTTGAGTCTTCTCCCTTTTTTTTTCTTGATGAATCTGGCTAGTGGTTTATCAATTTTGTTTATCTTCTCAAAGAGCAAGCTTTTAGTTTTATTGATCTTTACCATTATTTCCTTCATTTCTTTTTCATTTATTTCTGATCTGATCTTTATGATTTCTTGCCCTCTTCTAACTTTACGTTTTGTTTGTTCTTCTTTCTCTAATTGCTTTAGGTGTAAGTTTAGGTTGTTTATTTGAGATGTTTCTTGTTTCTTGAAATAGGATTGTATTGCTATACACTTCCCTCTTAGAACTGCTTTTGCTGCATCCCATAGGTTTGGTGTCATGTTTTCATTGTCATTTGTTTGTAGGTATTATTTGATTTCCTCTTTGATTTCTTCAGTGATCTCTTGGCTATTTAGTAGCATATTGTTTAGCCTCCATGTGTTTGTATTTTTACAGTTTTTTTTTTTCCTGTAATTGATATCTAGTCTCATAGCATTGTGGTTGGAAAAGATACTTGATACAATTAAATTTTCTTAAATTTACCAAAGCTTGTCACCCAATATATGATCTATCCTGGAGAATGTTCCATGAGCACTTCAGAAGAAAGTGTATCCTGTTGTTTTTGGATGGAATGTCCTCTAAGTATCAATTAAGTTCATTGTGTTTAATGTGTCATTTAAAGCTTGTGTTTCCTTATTTATTTTCATTTTGGATGATCAGTCCATTGGCAAAAGTGGTGTGTTAAAATCTCCTACTATATTGTGTTACTATCAATTCTCCTTTTATGGCTGTTAGCATTTGCCTTATGTATTGAGGTGCTCCTATGTTGGGTGCATAAATATTTACAATTGTTATATCTTCTTCTTGGGTTGATCCCTTGATCATTATATAGTGTCCTTCTTTGTCTATTGTAATAGTCTTTGTTTTAAAATCTATTTTGTCTGATATGAGTATTGCTACTCCAGCTTTCTTTTGATTTCCATTTGCATGGAATATCTTTTTCCATCCCCTCACTTTCAGTCTGTATGTATCCCTAGATCTGAAGTGGGTCTCTTGTAGACAGCATATATACTGGTCTTGTTTTTGTATCCATTCAGCCAGTCTCTGTCTTTTGCTTGGAACACTTAATCCATTTTCACTTAACATAATTATCAATAGGTATGTTCCTATTACCATTGTCTTAATTGTTTTGGGTTTGCTATATAGGTCTTTTCCTTCTCTTGTGTTTCCTGCCTAGAGAAGTTCCTTTAGCATTTGTTCTAAAGCTGGTTTGGTGGGCTGAATTCACTTAATTTTGCTTGTCTGTAAAGGTTTTAAGTTCTCTGTCAAATCTGAATGAGATTCTTGCTGGGTAGAGTAATCTTGGTTGTAGGTTTTTCCCTTTCATCACTTTAAATATGTCCTGCCACTCCCTTCTGGTTTGCAGAGTTTCTGCTGAAAGATCAGCTGTTAATCTTATGGGGATTCCCTTGTATGTTATATTTTCTTTGTATTTAATTTTTGATAGTTTGATTAATATGTGTCTTGGCATGTTTCTCCTTGGATTTATCCTGTATGGGACTCTCTGCACTTCCTGGATTTGATTGACTATTTCCTTTCCCATATTAGGGAAGTTTTCAACTACAATCTCCAAATACTTTCTGAGACCCTTTCTCTTTCTCTTCTTCTTCTGGGATCCCTATAAATCGAATGCTGGTGTATTTAATGTTGTCCCAGAGATCTCTGAGGCTGTCCTCAATTCTTTTCATTATTTTTTCTTTATTCTGCTCTCCAGTAGTTATTTCCACTATTTTATCTTCCAGCACACTTATCCATTCTTCTGCCTCATTTATTCTACTATGGATTCCTTTTGGAGAATTTTAAATTTCATTCATTGTGTTGTTCATCATTGTTCATTTGCTCTTTAGTTCTTTTAGGTCCTTTTTAAATGTTTCTTGTATTTTCTCCACTCTATCTCCAAGATTTTGGATCATCTTTACTCTGAATTCTTTTTCAGGTAGACTGCCTATTTCCTCTTCATGTGTTTGGTCTGGTGGGTTTTTACCTTGCTCCTTCTTCTGCTGTGTGTTTCTCTGTCTTCTCATTTTGCTTAACTTACTGTGTTTGGGGTCTCCTTTTTGCAGGCTGAAGGTTCGTATTTCCCGTTGTTTTTGGTGTGTGCTCCCAGTAGATAAGGTTGGTTCAGTGACTTGCATAGGCTTCCTGGTGGAAGGGATTGGTGCCTGTGTTCTGGTGGGTGGGGCTGGATCTTGTCTTTCTCGTGGGCAGGGCCATATCTGGTGGTCTGTTTTGAGGTGTCTGTGAACTTAGTATGATTTTAGGCAGCCTGTCTGCTAATGGTGAGGTTGTGTTCCTGTCTTGCTAGTTGTTTGGCATGGGGTGTCTAGCACTGGAGCTTGCTGGTCATTGAGTGGAGCTGGGTCTTAGTGTTGAGACAGACATCTCTTGGAAGGCTCTCGCTGATTGATTTGTGGCACCAGGAGGTCTCTAGTGGTCTAATGTCCTGAACTTGGCTTTCCCACCTCAGAGGCTCAGGCCTGACACCAGGCCAGAGCACCAAGACACTGTCAGCCACACGGCTCAGAAAAAAAGGTAGAAAATAAAGAAAGAAAAGAAATAATAATTAAAATTTTAAAAATTATTAAAATAAAGTAATAAAAAAGTGTTAAAAAAAAGAAGAGAGTGACCAAACCAATAAACAAATCCACTACTAATAACAAATGCTAAAAACTATATTAAGATAAACATAAAAATCAGAAACAAGTCAATCTCAGACAGCAAACCCCAAGTCCACAGTTGCTCCCAAAGTCCACTGTCTCAATTTTGGGAACATTCATTGTCTATTCAGGTATTCCACAGATGCAGGGTACATCAAGTTGATTGTGGGGGTTTAATCTGCTGCTCCTGAGGCTGCTGGGAGAGATTTCCCTTTCTCTTCTTTGTTCACACAGCTCCTGGCGTTCAGCTTTGGATTTGGCCCCACCTCTGCGGGTAGATCGCCCTCAGCCTTATGTTCCACCCAGACAGGATGGGGTTAAAGCAGCGGCTGATTAGGGGACTTTGGTTCACTCATGCTGGGTGGGGGGTGGGGTGTACGGTAGTTATAATTGGAATGAGGGGTGAACCTGCCTGCTCCTGCAAGCATAACGTTGCAACAGCCTGAGGCGTGCTGTGTGTTCTCCCTGGGAAGTTGTCCCTGGATCACGGGACCCTGACAGTGGTGGGCTGCACAGGCTCCCGGGAGGGGAGGTGTGGATAGTGACCTGTGCTTGTACACAGGATTCTTGGTGGATGCAGCAGCAGCCTTAGTGTTTCATGCCTGTCTCTGGTGTCCAAGCTGATAGCCCATCTCTGGAGCTCGTTTAGGCGGTGCTCTGCCTTCTGTGGGCAGACAGGGGAGGAATCTCCTCTCCTCACTCACCCTGAAACAATGGTCTCTTGCCTCTTAGGTAGGTCCAGACATTTTCCTGGACTCCCTCCTGGCTAGCTGTGGCGCACTAGCCCCCTTCAGGTTGTGTTCATGCTGCCAACTCCAGTCCTCTCCCTGGGATCTGACCTCCAAGCCTGAGCCTCAGCTCCCAGCCCCTACTTGCCTGGGTGAGTGAGCAGACAAGCCTCTCGTACTGGTGAGTGCGGGTTGGCACCAATCCTCTGTGCAGGAATCTCTCCGCTTTGCCCTCCGCACCCCTGTTGCTGTGCTCTCCTCCATGGCTCTGAAGCTTCTCCCCCACCCACACCCCATCTCCACCAGTGAAGGGGCTTCCTAGTGTGTGGAAACTTTTCCTCCTTCACAGCTCACTCCCCAAGGTGCAGGTCCTGTCCCTATTCTTTTGTCTCTGTTTTTTCTTTTTTCTTTTGCCCTACCCAGGTACGTGGGGAGTTTCTTGCCTGTTGGGAAGTCTAAGGTCTTCTGCCAGCATTCAGTAGGTGTTCTGTAGGAGTTGTTCCACATGTAGATATATTTTTGACGTATTTGTGGGAGGAAGGTGATCTCCACGTCTTACTCCTCTGCCATCTTGAAGGTCCCCCCCTTTTTTTTGATGATACTACATATTTAATTATTCCAGAAATCTTTCAGATTCAAAACATTCTATTGATATTCATTCCTTCAAGCAACATTGAGTGGAGGTAGACTTCGAAATGCTTCTTAGACTTTTTTCAGACCTGTTTCTCCTTATTTTAGTCACATCCCTTCACCCTCAAGTGAGTCTAGGATGTGTTATATCCCTTACTACAACTGGACCTCCCCACACCAAGTCTATTACCATTAATAATAACAATAGATAATAGGTTATCTTAGGGTTGACTTTTAATGGAAAAATTATGCTTGGTTATCAGAAATCTATTTATAAGTATGCATGTGTATTTAAGTTTGTAAAACTTTCACAATTAGTAACTGCCTAATTTTCTCTTTTTTACTTTAGAGCAATATATAATCTTAACATGTGCTGTAGAAAGTGAGTGTACAAAAGGCAATGTGTTTGTAAAACTATGGCAGCAAGTAATATCAATTTATAGACATGCTGAGTACCTTGTGAATTAATGCAGTAGGACTATCAAAGATTAAGACAAAAACATGAATAATATTGATTAAGGTGTGAAAAATAAAACTTTGGTAATAATAATGTCTTCTCTGTTAATGTGGAGAATTATGAGAGTAAATTGTGCACATTTTTATTAAAGTGCAAGTAGACTAAGGCATCAATATTTTTGTGTAAATTATATAAAACATTTGCATTTTATGGAGTTTTTAATTTAGAAAGAAAACTATAAATAAAATTGTGTAGGGGGAATTTTAAGGAAACACAGAAAAAACTGTTTTTCACTGAGTTTTAAGTGACAGGATGCTGATAAAACAGAAGACATTGAAAGTAATCAGAGGTGGCAGAAAATATTCTCATATAAGCAATAGTTGTAACTTTGTGCAAAGGGGCGGATGAAATTAAATGCGACTGCACATCTCTCTCTCTGTTTCAGAGAGATAGGCATTTTAAACTGGATCATGAAATGGATTGGGAGCCAAAAGGAAATCTGAGATAAATAAGAAGGCAAGCATGAGGTTTAGTGTAATATGAATTCATACAAAAAGCTCCTCCACAATTTAGAAAATGAGAAGTGGAGATTTGTTCATGTTACTTCAGAGCAAACAAAATGTGAATTTAAAAGGAAAGCCAAGAAAAAAAAAAGCAGACCTTTTAGAGTATGGGAAAAAGGTGGCCACAGACATGATTATAGATGCAAAATGAGTGGAGATGAGCTGAGTTTTCTAAACGAAAATGATCAGAAAAAGTTGATGGATGATCAAGGAGAGGTAAATGAGCATAGAAACCTGAGCTTGAAAGTGTTCCAGATCAAGAAGAAGTTTTGATTTTGAAGTATCAAAACAGTATATAAAATCATTTTAATGCGTTCTTTGGGTCATCCCAAAACTCACAGGGAATATGGAATCAATTAGAGGTGATTTATCACAATTAATTTATATATTTCATAAAAATAAACTTTCTGGACACATTATGACTATCCAAGCTGCTATGAAATAAGCAACAACAGCAAAGCCATAATACTTCCCTTCTCTCCACAGAGTTAGAGATTTTTTTTGGATATAATTGCCAGAAACACAAATTAAGCTGTTGTGAGTGAAAAAAAATGTGAATTTAAGCATTCACTTAAGTGGTTTGAAAAGAGGTCGAATTAGACTATGGCAAAGTTCCACCCAGACATTAAAGAAATGTTATTAAGGATCTGTACTTACCTCTCTCAGCCTCTGAGCTCACTCCTGTTTTCGTTGCCTTCATTTTCTAGGCAGTTCTCTCCATATGGTGGGATTATATACCTACCTTCAGAATCAAGCATTTTCTCCATGGTTCATGAACAAAAGGATGCTGACAATAAAAACGACAACAATGACAAATGCCACCATGTAATTTGTTAACTAAGGGAGAGTAACTTCCTGTTCTATTTTCTTCACCTAGTATAATTCTGTCTGTTACATGCATACCTCAGAGAGATTTCAGGTTCGGTTCCAGACCACCACAATAAAACGAATGGTGTTAGAGAATTTTCTAACTTCACTCTTTTACATGTAGCTGTCCATTTTCCCCAGCACCACTTACTGAAGAGACTGTCTTTTCCCATTGTATATTCTTGCTTCCTTTGTTGTAGATTAATTGACCTTAGGTGTGTGGGTTTACTTCTGGGCTATCTATCCTGTTCCATTGATCTGTAAGTCTACAAACTTATGGTTACCAAAGGGAAAACTTGAGCTGGAGGAATAAATTAGGAGTTTGGGATTAACATATGCACACTACTATATATAAAATAGATAATCAACAAGGACCTACTATATAGCACAGGGAACTCTTTTTCAGATTACTTTCCCCTGCAGGTTATTACAGAATACTCAGTATTCTGTAATAACCTGCAGGGGAAAATTATCTGAAAAAGAATGGATATATGTACGTGTATAACTGAATCATTTTGCTGTACACCTGAAACTAACACAACATTTAAAATCAACTATACTCCGATATAAAATAAAAATTAAAGAACGTGAAATGACTGCGACAACAAAGTTCATCACAGATTTTTTGGGGGGGTTTCCCAATGAATATGAAATATATCATATCACCCTATACTGTAGTCTATTAAGTGTTCAGTAGCATTATGTCTAAAAAAACAATAAATAAAAAATAATTTATTGCTAAAACATGCTGACCATCATCTGACAACACAGGGTTGCCACAAACCTTCAATCTGTAAACAAACATGGTATCTGTGAAGCACAATAAAGCAAAGCACAATAAAATGAAGAATGCCTGTACTTTTACCACTGGAGAACAGTGGGATAAATGACCATCCACAAAGAGAATAAACTGCTGTCCACTAGCAGTTCAAAGACTACATGCAGCCAGTATTTAGTGAACACCAACAATGGGCCAGACAGATACTCCGCTATCGGTGCATCAGTGAAAAAAGACACAAAGATTTCTGTTCTCATAGAGCTAAGGAAATGAGTTAAGGAAATCAGAATAAAGTAATTTTAAGTAATCATAAAAAGACATACATTATATAATATTTTAGAAGGTGATAGATGCTTTGCAAAAAATGATAAAGAGTTATGTTGAAGGAAAGGGCTTGAGAGTACAAAGATTGGTATATGGGGGGTTGGTACTTTAAATATGGTGCCTGGGGTAGGATTCACTGAGAAGTTCCTTCCAGGGCAAGACTTGCATGGAAGTGGGAGGTGGCCATGGAGATTTCATTCCTTCCAGGCCTAAGACAGGAACCTCTCTGATGTGGTAGAGGAATGGTGTGAAGGCTAGTGTGGTTAGAACGGGAGAGTGAGGACATGATGTCAGAAACTGCAACTCATTTTTGACTTTGACTTTTATTCTGAGTGAAGTGTGGAACCTTTAGAAGGTGTTGAGCAGAGGAATGACATAATCCAAATTCTGTTTTTAAAAAGATCACTCTGGCTACTCTGTTGAGACTTCTCTGGCACATGGGCAGAGAAGCAGTGAGATCAGTTAGTAGGAAATTGAGTAATCCAGGAGAGAACTGATGGTGTCTTGGACAAAGATACCTCCAGAGCCTTCTGGTTCTGGAAGAGACATTGAATAAGCAGAGAACACATGTCTGCTATAACAATTTGGACTGCAATTTCTGTTTAATTTGGCTGATGCTTCATGGGGAGAAAAATGTAGCATTTTATCCTAAACAATTATAAGACTTTATTATAATACACCTAGTTATTAATAACATAGCTAACCATGGCTTTACTAATAACATTCTATACAGGGCTCTCTTCTACCATTTATTTATACAATTATATTCTTCCCTTATTCTGTGAAATAAGGCACCCAAATATTATCAATCCCTTTTTTATAAATAGAGAAATGGATATTCACTATAATTAAGTGCCTTGCTCAACTCGAGATTTTCAAGAATTCCAAGTGTCAATCAACACTGAAAATGCACCCACTTTGTCCTGCTGTCTTCTCTCTTTTCTGTTTAACATGCCATTCTTAGTGAAGCCATGCAGCTGTTATCCATTCTCTTCCCATTCACTCCTTTTAACGCCTATGGAGTCTACTCTTAATATTTTGATTGCTCTTTGAAGAACAACCTTCTTGCTCAGCGATTCTCCACCCCTTCTCTCTTCCTTTCCCTGTAATGGAATTTAGAACATTTGATGGGGAACTTCTTTTTTCTTTTTGTCCTCAAACTCTCTCCTGCTTTGGTTCTAACCGTCTAATCTTAGGTGCTACGGGAAGTTGATGTCTAGATTTTCCATTGAAAACCAGTGTGTTACATTCATATAATTTTAGCTTCAACATCAGGAACAGCCAAGTTCAGCTCACTTCCATGCTTACAATTATCTTTAGGAGATGTGAACTTGAATGCTTCACTACTATCTTAGGAATATTAACACTAATTTGGTAGGGATTCTTAAAACTTGCTATTCTTCTCATTTCTGGTGTCTGATCTTGATATTAGTGGTCTCCAAGTTGTTCCTGATTTCAAAATGTTGAATTATATTTGATACTAGAAGGTCCTTCACTCACTTTTGTTGATTTTTACTTCTAAGCTACTCTCAGGGTCAAACATTCTCCTTTATTTTCGTTTCCATCAAACTGGACCTGGTACTCATTAGCTCATACCAGGTTTACTTTGACAATATCACTTGATGATTTCCTAGCTTCAAGGCAATTTATAATACTTACCTACATACTGCATTCAGAAACCCTATGATGAC
Source organism: Neophocaena asiaeorientalis asiaeorientalis (assembly GCF_003031525.2). Taxonomy (NCBI): domain Eukaryota; kingdom Metazoa; phylum Chordata; class Mammalia; order Artiodactyla; family Phocoenidae; genus Neophocaena; species Neophocaena asiaeorientalis. The sequence continues at coordinate 6,959,614 of NW_020174917.1, read as the reverse complement.
ATTTTTTTCCCTACAGCTTCAGGCCTAAATAGCCCTGGTTCTCAATTTCATAACTAATTAGATATCAATTTACTTCTAAAAATTTGCTTTACCAATCCCTAGAATTTTCTGATTTGGCCAGAGGAAGAGAGCAGGGAACTAATGTTTGTGAAATGCCAACTATATTCTGGTCATATGAGACAGAAAAGAAGATCATATAAAGGGACTTTAAAAAGAATGTATAGGGCTTCCCTGGTGGCACAGTGGTTGAGTGTCCGCCTGCCGATGCAGGGGACACGAGTTCGTGCCCTGGTCTGGGAAGATCCCACGTGCTGCAGAGCGGCTGGGCCCGTGAGCTGTGGCGGCTGAGCCTGCGCGTACGGAGCCTGTGCTCCGCAGCGGGAGAGGCCACAGCCACAGCAGTGAGAGGCCCGCGTACCACAAAAAAAAAAAAAAAAAGAAAGAAAAAGGAATGTATAGTACATGGTATGGTCTCTTCACAGAGAAGTTGATGAAATTGATATGGTAATGTGACATGTTTTAGAGAAAATAGGAACAGCTCTTCTGAAAAGTGAAATCAGATGGCAAATGCTAGCACAGTCAGTTCATCTTGTTCTGCCTCTGGCAACGTGGAAGGATGAATTGGACACATACATAAATAATACAGGAACATTTTCTCCTATTACGCCTTTGGATCTTCAAAGTTGGAAACTGAAACAGTATTCACAAGTTTATAACCTGAGTCTGAGCTAGCACTGAAGATGAGGCAGACCCATAAGGGAACTCTTGGTCAATTCCACGATCAGTGCTTTAGTTAGGTTTAGAGAAATTATTGGAAGTTCAACATGGCAGCAGGTACATTTCAAGGAGCTAATGAGTTTAATGAGGATGATAATCAGGTTTTTCATACTCACGAAAAAAAAAAGAAAAAAAATCCCAGTAAGATTTGGAACAAAAATATCTGTGCCATCCAGGAACTTTTTGCAAATTATCACTCTATATTTGGCATATGTTATTTAGTATTTCCTTTAAAATTAATTTCCTAATAAAATTTTGTAACAAATGCATGTTGTGTGTGTGTGTTATGTGTACGCATGTGTGTGTGAAAGAGACAAAAACAGAGACACAGAGGGAGGCACAAAAACTTTTAGAAAATCTGCTTTCCACAGAAATGTTTTGTAGGGAGATTGAAGATAAGGGTATATATGATAAATATGTGACAACATAACTTCTGTCAAAGATGGTGAAACATTAATAAATAGAGAATTGAAGCCAAGAGCCTGGAGCCAGGTGGGGTGAATAAAAAGACAGGTCACTTCTCCTGGATACTTAATGAAACTGGAGAGGCATGGGATTCCCACCAAATGTGGGTTGGAATTTGAGTCAGTTTCATCTGAATGGGAGGGGCCAGGCTACTCATCCGGGTCCAGTGGGTGCAGACATGGCATGCTGCTAGGCCTCGTCACCTCACACCAGCTGTGGGAGCAGCCACGAGCTGGTGCACAATGCAACCGGGGGTCTATTCTGCACTGTGAGGGAAGAGTGCCTATTTTCTTACCTTATTACCACGAGGTAAGAGAAGCACTAGTCCTGAAAGCCAGCACGCCAGGAGAATTCCAGAGTTCTGTTGTCAGTTAAAGCAATTAGGGAGATTCCCAAACAAGAAAAGCAGTGAGGGCTTCCCTGGTGTTGTAGTGGTTGAGAGTCCGCTTGCCGATGCAGGGGATACGGGTTCGTGCCCCGGTCCGGGAGGATCCCACATCCCACATGCCGCAGAGCGGCTGGGCCCGTGAGCCATGGCCGCTGAGTCTGTGCGTCCGGAGCCTGTGCCCTGCAACGGGAGAGGCCACAACAGTGAGAGGCCCGCGTACCGCAAAAAAAAAAAAAAAAAGAAAAGAAAAGCAGTAAGTAAACAAAAATCAGACCAGTTAAATTTGCATCTCTTAGGAAGGAGAACAAGCTGATAGTTTTCTACAAAGCTTCCTAGGTGATATTAATGTAAGTTAAAGTTGAGAACCATTGTTCTGGATGGAATTACAGACTTTAGTATATTCTAACCACTTGTGCTTACTATTTTTATAGCAGTTAATTCCATGAAGGAAATCCACATTTTCTTGGAATAGATTGGAGGCACCTTAAGAGCAGGGACTAATTGTTTGTTTTTGTTTATTTTTTATGTCTATTATATCCTTAGTATCCATCACATTGCTTGGCATTACTAGGTTCTTAGAAATATTTATTTTATGAACATTCATGATTGAATACATGATTGCATAATTCCATATCTTGTTTTTTGGTCTCACTGGTATTACCTCAGACATCTACTGGCAGGTTGTTTTCTCTTTGTCCATGACTGGTTCCCCTGTCTATCACACACAGACTGGGTAAGTTCCTATAGTAAGGCCAATAAAACAACTCTCCAGAGTGTCTCTTGTGAGGTTACCCTTCAAAGCCATCAGTACCAGGTGTATTAGTTTCGTAGGGCTGCCATAACAAAGAATAGCAAACTGGATGGTTTAAAACAACAAAAATGTGTGCTCTTACAGGTCTGGAAGCTAGATGTCTGAAATCAAGGTGTCAGTCATACTCCCTCTGAAGGCTCTGGCAAAGAAAACTTCCTTGCCTCCTTTAGGTTCTGTTGACTGTGGGCATTCCTTGGCTGTGGCAGGCTAACTCCAGGTTTCTGCCCCCATTTTCTCTATATAAACTTCTCTGTCCTCTTCTACTTGTAAGGATACAAATTATTGGATTTACGCTCACCACCCTAATTTCAGAATGGTTTAGTCTTGAGATTATTAACGAACTTCATGTGCAAACACCCTATTTCTAAAAAAGATCACAATCTGAGGTTCTGCGTGGACATGACTTTTGGGGGAATGCTATTCGACTCACTACACTAGGATAGTCAAAGGACTAATTAGAAATTGTCTCTGTTGAGGGGTTAATGCTGTGTTAGTACCATGACAAACATCCAATAAGACAGCTTTGCCAAACCAGGGAATTTCTAGTTTGAGTCAAAAACTAAATGTACTGCATTTCAAGAGCCAATAAAAACATGTAAAACATACCAAATAGTTTTTGTCTTATTATTTCTGCAATTCTTTATTTTGCTCCAGGGAGAAAAATACAATTGTTTGTTAAAAATTATCATTGAGTATCATATATGCAGATGTAAGTGTTGTTTCTATATGTAGGAACTTCATTAGGTAGATTCTAGATTCATCCTAATGACTCATAATACAACTTTAGCTGTAAAAAATCATTTTTACTGTGCAAGGAAAGCACATTCTTATATGAGGGTAGTGTCTTTAAAACAGACTCTGGAACTCAAAATTCATGAATTTTCAGGTTTGTAGATTATGTTTGTTATACTAGAAAAAACGTATGCTTCACCATTAAGGATTCTAGAACACAGTGAGATTTCTTCCTGGAAGTGTTGGGCTGCTTCAAGATGGAAGAAAGAGCCTGGAGTCAGCAACAGAGACCCCAACGGTTTAACGGAAGGGGGATCTTACATGTCTGAAACAAGCTCCTGGAACGACACCCCACCATGTGTGGAAATAGAGGGCAGGACATGGTGTCAGTCTTCGCTCCTGCGGGGAAGGGGAGGTTACCAGTTAGAGAGGGAATTAAGTCAGGTTGGCTCATTGGTTACCAGGGAAACCAGCAGGGGGGGCATGCCCCTCATTGCCCCTTTGATAAGCTACCATAGTGGAGATGTTCTATTCTAATAATTAGCTGGGGTCTGGGGCAAGTATGTAGGAAGGTCAGTCATGTGAGTAGGGTATAGGTGAAGCAGGCACTGGTCGAGCAGTGGGTGTACAGAGAGCAAGAGAACAGCCATCTTGGATGGCCTGACCATACAAGTGGAAAGTAAAATTATAAATAGTATACAAGGACTCACTTTCTTTTATCCTGTAAAACATATCTGTGAATTAGTTATAACTAGACATTTGAGAAACAGATTCTATTTAATTGATTGCATACTGTTTGTGTCACAATACAAAATTGGAGACTTCTTAGGTCAAGAAATTTCCTTCTATTTATTTAATTTATTCTATGGTATCTGTAAACGAAAAAAATAAGGATATGGACTCCGAAATGGTATATATGTTTCAGAATTGATCTGATGAAAATATTAGTAAAATCAATTTGTTACTCTTACCATGTGTAAATATGGGTGTTTTGGCTGTAAAATGTTATGTGAGTGGCTTTTACAATACAGGCATGCATACCTTGTTTTCTGTGCTTGGCAAATATTTTGGTTTTTTTACAGATTGAAGGTTGGTGGCAACCCTGCCTCGAGCATGTCTATCAGTGCCATTTTCGAACAACATTTGCTCACTCTGTGTCTCTGTGTCATATTTTGGTAATCCTTGGCGTATTTCAAACCCTCCATTGGCAAAAGAATTATGATTTGCTGAAGGCTCAGATGATGGTTAGCATTTTTAGCAATAAAATATTCTTAAATCAAATTATGTACATAGTTTTTATAGACGTAATGCTATTGCACACTTAAAAATCTACAGTATAGCATAAACGTAACTTTTCTATGCACTGGGAAACCAAAAAATTTGTCTGATGTTTTATTGCAGTATTCGCTTTATTGCATGGTCTGAAATCAAACCCACAGTATATCTGAGGTATGTCTGTATCATCAGCACCAAATCATGCATCATCATATAATAACAGTAAAATATTAATATTAAAATGCATTTATGGAAAATAATAGTATACTAAAATCAGGCATACTTAAATAGTTGTTTTTATTTTATTTTATTTTTATTTTATTTTTTTTGCGGTATGCGGGCCTCTCGCTATCGTGGCCTCTCCCTTTGCGGAGCACAGGCTCCGGACGCGCAGGTTCAGCGGCCATGGCTCACGGGCCCAGCCGCTCTGTGGCATGTGGGATCTTCCCGGACCGGGGCACGAACCCGTGTCCCTTGCATCGGCAGGCGGACTCTCAACCACTGCCCCACCAGGGAAGCCCAATAGTTATATTTTTGATGTGTAGCTTCAGAATATAACATTTATGTTCAAACGTCAATTAAGTATGTTACATTTGTATAGATATATATTATAATATATATTTTTCAAATATATGGCTTTAGGTTAAGTTTCCTTCTTAATGTTTAACAAGTAGAAGGAAATAACTGATGGATTAGAAAGCAAAGGCAATATGCTTTAACGTTTGCCTATCAGCATTCTGATTAGGGAGAACAAGGAATTTTGTTTCTAACTCTTACAGCCTAAAGCTTGTTATAAACATGTAGGCAGTATTCATTTGAAGAGACTATCACTATCAAATGGTGACTCTGTGGGAAGTCAAACACATTGTGAGAATTGTATAGATTACAACTTGTAAGATAAAGTAGGACATACTTAACTTGCCCTGTAGCTCAAAATAATTCACAGTGTTGAATAATACCTTTATTAATGATCAGACAGAAGAGATAAGTAGCACATGAGACCTAAGAATGTTACAGTTTTTGAAAAGAAAAAAAGGAAACCTAGGGAAGGCAGAGAACTGTATCAGAAAAAATAAAGGTGCATGAAAATATAAGTAAGGGATAAGATTGAACTTTAAAAATGTAGAATGAAAACAACACAAGATGTTTGTTTATTGCCATTTTCAAGTTAACATGAAAATCAATCCTTAGAACCTCATAAAGTTTATTTAACATCATAGAAGAAACAATTAAGGACAGTTTTTTCTTCCCTTAAAAAAAATTCAATCTATTTTCTCATTCTATGGGCTTATTTACTCCTCCCTCCCCACACTTCACCTATATTGCTATTTCTGTCTGCCTTTAAGATTTAACTTTGATTCTATTTTCCTACTTCTGTTTTTCTTCCCAAACTAGGATAAACCAAATAATTTTTTTCTTCTTTTTTCCCCCAATTTTATATCTTTTCCCAGAAGCAAAAATTGCCTGATGAGATTATAAAAGAATCTAACAGAAAGAATGTCCATTGGCCTATTGCAAAAGTCAAGCAGAATCTATGGGTGCATGCCACATAATCTGCATTCATTTAATACAGGTTACAGGCTATTTCAAACTTGCACATGGAAAGACTCTAACTGGAGCATCTGTACTACATGTGTGTCCATTTTTCTCTCTATTCTTAAGGTTTCAAAGCTCAAATATTAGGTTTAAATGTAATTTTAATTAGTCCAGGACATTTAAAATTCATATTTATCTATATACACATGAATACACACATGTATACAGTATATATTTTTTTACAAATGCATTGTGATCAAGAATTTCTGCTTCTCCGTGGGATGGAGTAGTTTGCGTCAAGCCAGCATTCCAACCAAAGAAAACTAGAAAACCCATATAAAATAGAGAAGTCATCTCTTTGAAGCTATCAGAGCTCTGCAGTGGCAATAGTATATAGAGGGGCTAAAACTCTGGAGATGAAAGACCTTCTGAGAGGTGAGCAGACATCTGCAGCCACTTTTATTCTGGAGAACGTAGCTATTTCTAATTCTGCACCACTGTCCAAGAACTGGACCTTTGTGTTGGCAGAAGACTATTGGCAGTTGACAGAGAGCTTTTGGTGGGAATTTGTGCTCAGGAATGCAGGGCTTGTTCCGATCTGGGATTTTATAGGACTGGAACCAAAAAATCTAAGCCATGTTCTAAAATCGGGCAATATTCTCTCAATTTGGGGACAAAATATTAGAGTCAGGTATTGATCAGGGAAGGGGTCCTAGACACTAGATTGATAGTTTAAAACTTCTGGGTGATCAAGTGCACATCAGATGTAGACATCTTCCCTTGGGTCTGTCTCTGTGTGGACTGAGCCCAGTCCTATTTAGGTTAAGGTGATCAGCCTCCACTCTCTACCTGGTGGAGGGAAACCTTAATCATCGCTCAGGGAAGTTAACATCATCTGGAGACGTTTAAAAACACAGTATCTATCAATAAAACAAAATTACTAAGCACACCCAAACCATATGACCAAAATGAAGAGAAAAACAGTAAACTCAGATCTGCAGTGATTCACATATTGGAATTAGCTGACAAGGACTTTAAAAGAGCTTTGCTAAATATGCTACAGAAAATAAGGGGAAAAAATAGGGAATTTCACCTGAACACTGGCATCTATGAAAAAAGAATTGATTAGAAAGAAGCAGACAGGGTAACAGAAAAATAGACAAAAACCTTGGACACTTCATAAAAGAGGGTCTTGAAATGACCGATAAGCATATGAAAACCTGTCAACTTTATTTTCGTCCGAGAAATATAAATTAAAATCACAAGATGCTAACACTACGCACCCACCATCATGAATATGAAGAAAACGTCAGAAAATAGCAAGTATTGTTAAGCATGTGGAACAATTGGCATAAACAGTTGCAACCATTTAAGAAAAAACTATTTGATAGTATTTTATAGAGCAGAATATACAGATGCAGTTTGATCCAGAAATTCGACACCTTGGTATCTGTTTAACATGTATTAAATGAAAGATGTATAGAAAATATTCAACAGAGCTCTATTCATAATATTCAAAAGTTGAAACAACACGAAATGCCTTTTTACTGTAGAATTGGTATAGTGTATAATAATAGTATACTATCAAGCAATGAGAATACGTGAATAAAGACTGCACAAATCAACATAGAAAAATATCTCAAAAATAATAGGGAGCAAAGTAAGCCAGACACTAAAGAGTACATAATTTAGATTCCATTTACATTAAGTTAAAGATAAATTTGATCTAAAGTGTTCAAGCTCAGGATAGGGGTTTTATGATTGGTGAACATAAAGAGCAATTTGAGAATATTAATGATATTCTGTTTCTAGATTTGGATGTTATATAGCTGTATTAACTTTATGAAAATTTACTGAACTGTACACTTATAATTTATATTCATTTCTTTTGTTATATTGTAATAGTATCATTAAAAATAAAAATAATGACATTTAAAGTCCTGACAAATTTTAATAAACACAAGAGAATTTATTCTACCAAAGTCTTGTTGATCTCTACAGTAGTCATATTCAGACTTTACACTGCATTTATTTCTACTGATGAGACTAACACTACATAATCTATTGCCTATAGTGTTGAAATTGTTTTTTAACTCCTTTGTACAAATTATTTTTGAAAATCAGAATTATTCCTGTATTTTAAGCTCTTTCACCAATATTCAACGTATTAAAAATAAAAACAAAATAGTCAATGGCAAGGAACTTTAGACTACATCCAGTGATAAGATAAAACAGACTATTGTAGAAAAGTAGAAACTTAGAAAAATTGTTTAAAACTCTGTGGTGACTTGTTCACTTTCTGGATAGCACTGAAATACTTATAAATCTAAAACAAAAGCAACTCAGATTATTAGGATGACGTTCCCAAGGAAAAGTGAAAACGAAATAAGTGATTTTGCTCATGTGGTTTGTCCAAGAGCCTTGATATGACAATCTTGTTGATAAAAACGTCACCTAGTGAGCAGGACACTTTATTTACAAGAGCTGGTTTACTCAGATATGACCACACGGGTGCCATAAATATGACGTTTTAAGAAGTTTTTCTTTATAAATTAAGACAACATGCCAGGTTTTAGCCAAACATAAGCACAAAATATACAGGAATAGCCTCACTTTTTAATGTCCTATCTATTGAAGATTATGTTTAAAGGAGAGCACACAGAAATAGAGAGATTGTGAAAGCATATGTTTTCTGTAGCAGACTGAAGGGTAGATTTCCGATATCGTCAAAGTTATAACTGCTGCATTCAAAATTAAAGAACACATATAAACCTCTAATATATCTGACCTGCTGGTCTATCATTGTTCTTGAAATTTTCATCACATGTATCACTTATTGTTTTAATTTTCTATTTATTCAACATGGACAACATGAATCTTGCCCATAAGGCAATTTCAGCTTCCATTTTATCACTAGCCATCACATTGCTTTAGAATTGTCCTAAATATTAAGGTAGGTTGCAACTTGATGTGAATTTCTTCGATCAGGAGACTAATGTTTCCCAGTAGGAAAACTCCATTTACATGCAAGGTTTTTCTTTTCCCCCTTTGTCTTTTGGTGAAGCTGCTGTCCTGAAGTAAATGCTCTATTTGTAGCCCCTACTTCTAAGAATCACTTTATATATGAGTCAGGCTTACATTTTGGTGCTGCTGACCAAGGAATGAGAGAGAAGACAGTTATGTACCTGGGGTTGTGCTTTTCCTTCCAGACCAGCCAATCAAATATTCTTAATCCAGAGCAACAAAAGGGGTTTTGTGTTGTGTGTTCACACTTGGGCCCGTATTTCCAACACTCACGGCTGTGATTTTCTCAACAAGAGAAGTGCCTGGTGGCCCTTGTGTGCTTGCCTGCTTCAGTCTGCTGGGATCAGTGTTTTGTGATGTAATTTGTTATGCTGGCGCCTTCTGCTTTCCCAACTAAAGAAAAGTTCCATTTGTTATTTTCTGTGGATTTAAGGTAAAGGTAAATTGTTCAAGTGCCTTGAGAGAAGTAAATTTAAAAAGCTAAATATTCAGTACTATTATACAATATTAAATTACAATGAAACACTGACCTTGAAACAGAGGATCTCATTTCAAGTTCTGGCTCTGTCACTTCCTGATTATAAAATTGGACAAGGTGTATCAAGCCTTGTAAAATACAACAATAATAGTTTTCATTTCTTAGGTTTGTCGTGGAGACGAAAAGAGTTAATTAATGTACAGCAAATAGAATAATACCTGGAAGGTATTACATACAACATTAAGATTAGTCATTATTAATGTTATTATTATTACAAATATTCTTAACCAATTCTTCTAACATATGACTTGCTGCTTCAGAATTTCAAGTTGTATTAACACTTGGTTTTATTGATAATCTCTATGATTCAATACTGAGTAACATAACTTGTTTATAAAAATATAATGCAGGCAAAGGAGATTAATACATTTGATTTTAGTAGCTAATCGTTCATTTCAACAATCATTCAACGGTTAAGTAACTACTTCATACCAGAAGAGTTAAAAAAGTGTAAGATATAATCCTCGTCTTCAGGGTCCTTGAAGTCTAATAGTGTTTACATTCTAGCAAAGAGAGGGAGAGAGAGAGAGAGAGAGAGAGAGAGAGAAAGGGAGAGAGAATAAATATGAATGACAGTTCCTGAAAGTGTTACATGTAGTTAAAAAACTTTGGCTCTGGTACATAACTCCATTAAATTAAATTCATTTATGTATTTATTTACTTATTTAGTGCCTTATCCTTCATTCATTATTTTATAGATTAAAATAGTATTAAGTTTCCCACATATATTTACTATAAATAGATATTATTATCCAGAAAAGTAAAATATAAATACACTATGTACCTCTAAAGATAGGACAATTTTTCTTTGCTTTAAGCCAAAAAAAAAAACCATCTATAAAAAAATTCTAGGTGTCCTGGTATATGGAAGGAAAGCATATTGTACCAAACAGTGGGTTTCCAAAAATATATATATATGTAGAGAATATGTTATTTATATTGTCAAAGAAAATTTGCACCAGATAGAGTTAAACAGACAAGGAAGACTTTATTCAAGACTGCTGCAATAGGGGTCAAGATCACTGCAATATGGGAGAGGGACTGAACTCAACTCCACTTAACAACAGGAAGGAGAGTTTTAAGCACTGGGTAAGCTAGTGGAAAAGTACTAGGCCTAATGTGATTAGGCCATTTATGTTCCCTAATAAGTACTTATGGAAGTTAGGCTCCTCTCCTCCCACAAAGATGAGGAAATATGGGTGCTATCTTTCTTGATGATTACATTCAAAAAGATAGTTCTCAGATCCATGAGAAAGACATTCTTGGCTTATAAAACTGGCAAGAGGCTGGGAGAAGATTTATCTCTCAAAGGGGAAGAGAAAAAATTTATAATTGGAAGTTTTCTAAATTAAGTGCTCCAGGAAAAGGGATGTCAGGGGCCTAGAGTCTGAAAGAATCTGGCTAAGGGGAAGAGTAAGGATGCCTTGGTCAATTTTCTCCTTCAAAATACATATTTGAAGCTATATTTTAGATTAGAAAACAAAACTGGAAATGAAACAACAAAAGCCAGTAACAGCAACAAAAATGAAGATTTCCACAGTAAATACATAGCCAAACATGTGAGAAGAAAGTTCCAATATATGACCATGTTGGTAATTCAGTTTTGCTGTTTAATGTTTAACAAGACTCGTAAATAGTGACAATGGGACGTCACAAAAGACCCAAGATAGACAAGCACTTAACATAGACCAATGTCTAATGGTTATAGAAAAGTGCAGACACACCACTGTTTTTGGATTTTGAACTTAAACCCATTGTTATTTTAATGCACAACATAATGATTCAAAGGCTGCCCCTATTTGCCAAATTATATTTCATTCAATATGAACAGATGGTCTCTCATTTAGACAAATTGTACCTCAAAACAAAAGATTCAATTCCCTGCTTTACAGAAGATACATATTCTGCCAACAATTTTTCTAAGTAAGTGTATTAGATAAATAAGAAAAACAGTTGAAATTATGGTTAAATTACCTATCCGCACTGGAGGTTTCCTGTGGACCACATTTTCATTTCTAGTTTTGTAAGTTAGAGGATATTTTGAATTCTGTTCCATTGATGAAACATATTTTTAATGCCAGTGACACTGACATTTCAAATTTTAAATGATTACTGCTGAATTACCAAGACTTGCAATTAAATTATAAAATGAGACCAGAGAACTATATAAAAGCTGTACTCAACTTTCTAAATAGCTCTAAAACATTTAAAAATACAATTCTCTATAATTTTTAAACAATTGCTGATAATTATTTAGTGAAGGTGAAGGAAGGAAGGACAAGAGTCTCTCACAAGGAAGAAAATGAGAGCTTGATGTAGATTATATGTTGTTTTTCAATTTAAACAAGAAAAACTGCCATCTCAATCTGTGACCAATTATATAATCATAGTCATTGCGTTACCTACGCCGTCACCATCATTATAATCATCATCAGTATCATATCAACATCATCATATATGAACCTCAGAGGGAAAAAACAAAACAAAACAAAACAAAAACTAAATACATTTCCCTTAGCTCCAAATACTGCTCCAAGTATTGTTTCTGTTTCTCTTGATCAACTTAAGAGCTTCCTACCTCTGTTTTTCCTCTGTCCATCAGCCTTTGCTGAAAATCTCCACAGAAACCACTCTCTTAAAAGTATCAAACACATAATTGTGCACTCCTGAAACCAGTATCAGCAATTTAACCTCATCATCTTTAAGATCATCGCCTTTAACATCATCACTTGTCCCAATCTCTGTAAATGATACCAAATCCACCCAGTTGCCCAAGCCCCTAAACTGAGATTATGTTTGACTCTTGGTTCTCCATTCCTCTATGTACAATCTCTAGAGAGGTTACACACATTTGCTGTTGTATCTCCAACTGCCACTAATCTTGTGTAAGTCACTCAATATTGTCTTTGTTCCTGCATTTTCCCCTAACTTGTCACCCTTTTTCTCATGTACCCCTCCCATCCATTCTCTACAGGATATACAAAATTACCTTAAATAAAGAGGATCATATTACTCGACTTAAAATTTTGCACTGATTTTCCAGTGTATTTTGATTTAAAATTAAAACTCACTTAAATGACCCCTGTTAGAGCTCCTACTTATCTACAAAACCTACAATTTCTTCATTTTTCTTCTTGCCCATTTAGTTCTAACTGGTCTGGCCTCTTTCCATTTCTTAATCATAGCCACTGCCTTCCTGTCTTAAGGCCTTCACACATGAGGTTGTTCCTTCCTGGTAAGTTCTTTTCCCAGATTTTTCCATGGCTGTTTTCTATCCTTGTGGGTGCGTATGTCCAAACTCATCAAATCGCACACAATAAATATGTGCAGTTTATTGCATATCGTTTATATGTTAATAGAGCTGTTAAAAGACTTCGTTTTAAAGTTGCCACTCCAGAAATACTTTACCTCATCTCTGTCTTAATTTTTCTTCAATTTTTCTCCAACTCTTTACCCTATTTATTTTGCACATATCCTGTTCACTTACTTCGTAACTGAATATTTGCTTGCTTACTTTTTTATGGTAATCATGGAGAAATTACCTATCAGCTCGGACGATTTCCTATGGGATACATTTTTATTTAGATTTGTGAGTCAGAAAATATTTTAAAAATTCTATTCCATAAATGAGACGAAATTATGATAATGTTGACCTCAGTAAATGCTCTAAATGCTAAAGATCATGTATGTACTGTTTATTGCTTTATATTCAGTGTCTAGCACAGTATTTGGCACATGAGGCCAAATATTAATATGATTTAGTTATAAATTATATATAAGTGTATTTCCAATCAATTAATGGAGTAAGATAAAAGCTTACTCTTCTCCACAGAAAATGTTTTACAAATTCCCATCACTTTATTAACCATAGTATAGGAGATTTTAAAAATACTTTTCTTCTGCAAAGATAGGAACATATTTTAAACTGAAGACTGCATTTCATTATGCCACATTTAATAGAAACCCAAATGTAAAATCTGTATCAACTTCTCTTATATAAAACACTATTTTTTGATGGTGACATTCTCTTGACAAACATGTTCCTTGGTAGAATAGGTTGTTAGCCTAATCTACCAAGGAGAAAATTTAAATTACAAAAATAAAATGAGAAGCTCCCAAGCATTATATCTTAGGCTTCTGCCTTGATTTCATAGATACTAAATTGTCCTACTGGTATGGAAGGAACATTGTATAGCTGCAGCTTATTGATGGAAATTTCTGAATTTAATCGGTTAGATGTTATCAAGAGAAAAATAATTTTATATCAACTGCACATTTCTTCCTTTCCTTTGAGAAACCGAACAATAAATACATGTATAAAAGGACTTTGAAAAGAGGTTTGCACTTAAGTCCGAAACTGAAAGAAGAGGAACATCTTCCACACTCTACTTGAGCACAGCTGGAGGCTTAATGAATAAGAACACTGAGTTCTCCTTTACAGCAAGGTTAATTTAGAGCTTTTCTGCCTGCAGAATTATCCATAAATTAATTTCTACAACCTATAACATTTTTATTAGCTCTTTCAGGAGAAAATTTGAAAGTAATGTGTATAAAAATCCTATAATATTACATTTTCTGCTTAAGAAATGAGATGAAATACCAAACAGAAATGTTTCTGTGCTGTATCTTATGCTTATCAATTAGCAGTGTTATCAAAATACATGAGTTTTAGACATGAATAAAAGACTAAATTATGTGATTAGAAACATTTCCTGCTTTGATAAGTTTTTCAATATGACTTCTAGTGCTTATTTTAAATATGAAGCTGTCCTCTTGCTTATCAAGTTTGCTATAATCCATTGTGAATTACTTGTCAAGAGACCTATTTCTTTCCACTCCTGTTTTCTAGTGCCTGATTATATGAACTTTATCACTTATTTAACCACTTTTCCTAAATTAACCAGGTTTCCTAAGCAACAAAATGAGTTTTGGCCTAAAAATAATTACTGACAGACCATCTATCATTAATAAATTAGGAATGACCTACTTTATTATTAAATAACATATGACTAGCCCTTCCAACCTAATCAAATTATACAGTGGTATTTTGCCAAAAAGGCATTCCTTTTACGGAACTGGTTTAGAATATATTTCAACTATTTTAATTTACATGTCCCTATTTTAAAATTGTGCAGTTTTGCTATATTCACAGGACATTTGTGCTTTCTCTTCTGTAAAACGTTTGGAAGGGTTTGCTTATGTTTATACTTCCCTGTTCCTCTTTTTTCTTATGTTTTTAAAGGAGTTTCTTCATATAGTTCAGATTATAATCCTTTGGTAAATAATTGTGCTGAAATAATAGTTCCCAATTTTTGCCTTCTTTTACTGTCTCACGCTTTTTAATCTGTATTTTTAGGAGCAAACTTCTTAAATTTAATATAGTTCTATTTATCATTTCTTTCTTTTATGGTAAATTATTTTAAGTTTTGTTAAAAAATTTTTTCCTTACAGAGAAACAGGAACATTTATAGGGTAATTTTTATTATACACTAATTAATATTTTAAAGGATACTTCAAATTCTGGATATTACATATTATTCATCAAATCATATTCATTAGTTCATATTAATTAATCTATACTATTTCACTTCAAAGTCTAATTGATTTTAGTATGATGTATGATAAGAACCCTATTTCCATAGGAAAAGTCAGTATTCCTAGAATCATTTAATAAATAGTCCGTCCTTTCATCCCCTGACCTACAGTGTCCATTCTGCCTGTGTTATGTTTCCGTGTGTGTGAACTTATTTCGGGCCCTCTATTCTGTCCCATCACAAGGAAGCTCTCCTCCTCACGTTTAAACTCTGACAGTTCATGGCAGGCCTTTCTCACTCAGCTGGGCCTCTGGCTGAAGACACCGCATCATTTGCCTCTATTGTGTGGACATCTCCTTGTTCTGCCTTGGGTCTTACAGAGCAGACGTCTCTGCCCGAGCCCCTCACAGTGCTTAGGCTGCTTCATCTCACACTAGGCTTGCTCGCAGCCTTTTGGGGATCTGTCACCTTCACTGGGCCTTTCCCCAACTGTATCCTCCCTCACTCTGTCAGGCCCTGGCACTCAATTCAGATTGGCCCCGTGTGTGACTGACGTCCTCACCTTGCCTAGGCTCTGACCCCCAAGCTGGGACATTTCCCTCCCTGACTGTGTCCCTTATAGTCTCTTCAGAATCAAAACAACAGAATTAAACTCTCCCTCAGCTCAAATGATGGAGTTCAAAGAAAAAAGTAAAATCAGCAGGGACCAAAGTGTTCTGCTGTTCCTCAGCAAATAATTATTTCATTAAGGAATATCTGCCCAACTAATGAGCAGAGGAACAAACAAACAAACAAACAAACTATATATATATATATATATATATATAACCAG
>NW_020174917.1:6857100-6943681 GCF_003031525.2 Neophocaena asiaeorientalis asiaeorientalis | reverse complement strand
TATATATGCCAAAATATAGCAGATAAAATAATGCTAAATAATTTTTAGTGAATAAGTGAATGAATATTTTAAACAAATAATTAAGTGAATAAATAAATGATTAGATAAAATATTAAAAGTATTAGAAAAACATCATAATTGTAGCTACTATAAAGCTGGGTAGAACTTCATGGATTTCCATAAGGGTAATTTAACTTGTAATTTAATGATTTCACTTGGAATTTCTAATAGATGGACAAAGTTTTTTTTTTTTTTAAAATCTTTTTTGGAGTAATCGGCCATGGCTCACGGGCCCAGCAGCTCCGTGGCATGTGGGATCCTCCCGGACCGGGGCACGAACCCGTGTCCCCTGCATCAGCAGGCGGACTCTCAACAACTGCACCACAAGGGAAGCCCCCAGCTTTCTTTTGATTTCCATTTGCGTGGAATATCTTTTTCCATCCCCTCACTTTCAGTCCGTAAGTGCCCCCAGGTCTGAAGTGGGTGTCTTGTAGGCAGCATATATATGGGTCTTATTTTTATATCCATTCAGCCAGTCTATGTCTTTTGGTTGGAGCATTCAATCCATTTACCTTTAAGGTAGTTATCGATATGTATGTTCCTATTACGATTTTATTAATCGTTTTGGGTTTGTTATTGTAGTTCTTTTCCTTCTCTGGTGTTTCCTGCCTAGAGAAGTTCCTTTAGCATTTGTTCTAAAGCTGGTTTGGTGGTGATGAATTCTCTTAGCCTTTGCTTGTCTGTAAAGGTTTTAATTTCTCCAATGAATCTGAATGAGATCCTTGCTGTTTAGAGTCATCTTGGTTGTAGGTTTTTCCCTTTCATCACAGCTGTTAACCTTATGGGGATCCCTTGTATGTTATTTTTTGCTTTTCCCTTGCTGCTTTTAATATTTTTTCTTTGTATTTAATTTTTGATAGTTTGATTAATATGTGTCTTGGTGTGTTTCTCATTGGATTTATCCTATATGGGACTCTCTGTGTTTCCTGGACTTGATTGACTGTTTCCTTTCCCATATTAGGGAAGTTTTCAACTATAAGCTCTTCAAATATTTTCTCAGTCCCTTTCTTTTTCTCTTCTTTTCTGGGACCCCTATAATTTGAACTTTGGTGTGTTTAATGTTGTCCCAGAGGTCTCTGAGACTGTCCTCAGTTCTTTTCATTCTTTTTTCTTTATTCTGCTCTGCAGTAGTTATTTCCAGTATTTTATCTTCCAGGTCACTTATCTGTTCTTCTGCCTCTGTTATTCTGCTATTGATTCCTTCTAGAGAACTTTTAATTCCATTTATTGTGCTGTTCATAGTTGTTATTTTGCTCTTAAGTTCTTCTAGGTCATTGTTAAACATTTCTTGTATTTTCTCCATTCTATTTCCCAGATTTTGGATCTTTACTAACATTACTTTTTATTCTTTTTCAGGTGGAGTGCCTATTTCCTCTTCATTTATTTGGTCTGGTGAGTTTTTACCTTGCTCCTTCATATGCTGTGTGTTTCTCTGTCTTCTTATTTTGCTTAACTTACTGTGTTTGGGGTCTCCTTTTTGCAGGCTGCATGTTCGTAGTTCCCATTGTTTTTGGTGTCTGCCTCCAGTGGCTAAGTTTGGTTCAGTGGGTTGTGTAGGCTTCCTGGTAGAGGGGACTGGTGCCTGTGTTCTGGGGGATGAGATTGGATCTTGTCTTTCTGGTGGGCAGGACTGCGTCTGGTTTTGGGGTGTCTGTGACCTTATTATGATTTTAGACAGCCTTCTGCTAATGGATGGGGTTGTGTTACTGTCTTGCTAGTTGTTTGGCATAGGGTGTCCAGCACAGTAGCTTGCTTGTCATTGAGTGGAGCTGGGTCTTAGCATTGAAATGGAGATCTCTGGGAGAGCTTTTGCTGTTTGGTATTATGTGGAGCTGGGAGGTGTCTGGGGGACCAATGTCCTGAACTCGGCTCTCCCACCTCAGAGGCACAGGCCTGATACCCGGCCGGAGCACCAAAACCCTGTCAGCCACATGGGTCATAAGTAAAGGGAGAAAAAAAGAAAGAAAGAAAAATAAATAAAATAAAGTTATTAAAATAAAAAAATTATTAAAAAGACAAATAAGAAGCAAAAGAAGTAAGAAATAAAGAAGAGAGCAGCCAAAACAAAATCCGCCAATGGTAACAAGCGCTAAAAAGTATACCAAAAAAAAAAATAAAAAAAAAGGACAGACAGAACCCTAGCACAGATGGTAAAAGCAAAGTTATAGACACAATCATACAAAGAAGCATGTACATACATGCTCACAAAAAGAGAAAAAGGAAAAACAAATATATAAAAGGAAGGGAGCAACCAAATCAATACACAAATCTACCAATGATAATCAATTCTAAATACTAAACTAAGATAAACATAAAACCAGAAACAAATTAGATGCAGAAAGCAAACCCCAAGTCCACAGTTGCTCCCAAAGTCCATCGCCTCAATTTTGGGATGATTCGTTGTCTTTTCAGGTATTCCAGAGATACAGGTACATCAAGTTTATTGTGGAGATTTAATCTGCTGCCCCTGAGGCTGCTGGGAGAGATTTCCTTTTCTCTTGTTTGTTCGCACAGCTCCTGGGGTTCAGCTTTGGATTTGGCCCCACCTCTGCGTGTAGGTAATCTGAGGGCGTCTGTTCTTTGCTCAGACAGGATGGGGTTAAAGGAGCCGCTGATTCGGGGGCTCTGGCTCACTCAGGCCACGGGGAGGGAGGGGTACGGAGTGCAGGGTGAGCCTGCGGCGGCAGAGGCCAGCATGACGTTGCAGCAGCCTGCGGCACGCCGTGCATTCTCCCGGGGAAGTTGTCCCTGGATCCCAGGACCCTGGCAGTGGCAGGCTGCACAGGCTCCCCGGAAGGGGGGTGTGGATAGTGACCTGTGCTTGTTCACAGGTTTCTTGGTGGCTGCACCAGCAGCCTTAGCATTTCACACCTGTCTCTGGGGTCCGAGCTTTTAGCCACGGCTCACGCCCGTCTCTGGAGCTCGTTTAGGTGGTGCTCTGAATCCCCTCTCCTCTCGCACCCCAAAACTATGGTCTCTTGCCTCCTCGGCAGCTCCAGACTTTTTCCCGGACTCCCTCCCGGCTAGCCATGGTGCACTAGCCCCCTTCAGGCTGTGTTCACGCAGCCAACCCCAGTTCTCTCCCTGGGATCTGACCTCTGAAAGCCCGAACCTCAGCTCCCAGCCCCTGCCCGCCCCGGCGGGTGAGCAGACAAGCCTCTCGTACTGGTGAGTGCTGGTCGGCACCAATCCTCTCTGCGGGAATCTCTCCGCTTTGTCCTCCACACCCCTGTTGCTGCGCTCCCCTCCACGGCTCCGAAGCTTCCCCCCTCCGCCACCCGCAGTCTACGCCCGCAAAGGGGCTCCTAGTGTGTGGAAACCATTCCTCCTTCACAGCTCCCTCCCACTGGTGCAGGTCCCGTCCCTATTCTTCTGTCTCTGTTTTTTCTTTTTTCTTTTGCCCTACCCAGGTACGTGGGGAGTTTCTTGCCTTTTGGGAGGTCTGAGGTCTTCTGCCAGCATTCAGTAGGTGTTCTGTAGGAGTTGTTCCACATGTAGATGGATTTCTGATGTATTTGTGGGGCGGAAGGTGATGTCAACATATTACTCCTCTGCCATCGTGAAGGTCTCTCTCAATGGATACGTTTTTCATGTACATATTTACTTTTCAGCTACTCTACTCTTCTGTTAGGGAACAGATAATATTGTTTAAAAGAAGTCAAAGTGTTAACAGAATATATGAGCCTATGAAGGGTAGGAAAGTTATTCAGATAAGTACAAAAGAACATTTAAATAGAGCTTATAACGTAGGGGATAAAAGGAAAAAATTGTTAAAGGTGGGCCTCAGTAAGAAAAATAACTTATTTGAAGATAATTTTGGTTAAGAAAAAATAAAAATATAGAGTTAGAATGGGTACAGGATTTGGAAGGTATAAAAAGCCTAAGGAATAATGAATGCTTAACTTGTTATGAAGTAGGGAACATTAATTTGAACAAGGAGATGGTACAGTAAAAAGAAGAATGCAGGGTAGACTAAACCAGAAAAAATGTCACATAAACAAACTACAAGAAAAATTTAGATGCCTATGCACAAGATGTTGATGGTATATTATAGTGGCAAAAAAATAGAAAAAGGATTGACAAATAACCCTATATGAGTTTATGATTCTAATTGATTTATAAAGTTCACAATTACTCAAGAATATTATCAAATTGGGATGTGGTAAAATTAGTTTTTATTTTCTGTTTTGGGTCTTCTCACTCTTCCAAATTCTACCCAGTGGGGGAAAAGTAAACTATCCTGAGATATCTGTTTAATGTGATTTTGAAGTTCGAAATTAGATTTTAGAAGCACAAAAATAAAATTAGCAAATGAAATAAGTGCATTTCTAATGGAACTCTGGAGACCTAACAGTCTATAATAGAATATAATGGTAATTGGTTTTCTTGAATATTTTTATGGTTTTAAGTCTATTTTGAGTGTCTTATTTTATTTTCATGTTATCAGGCCATTTCTGCTCAAAAGTATAGCAATATGAATAAATTCCATTATTTTATTAGTTTGCAAAAAGTAGAATTAGACCATTTTCTAGAATATGCTGACTTTTTTCATTACTTTATGTATCTTCTATCACTTATTTTTCAAAATAATATAAATTCCTAAGTTATTGCTTTAAACTTAAACAACTTAGAGGAAAATACTTATTTCTACATTATTTCTTCTAATTTTCAGTGTTGTAAAGATACAAATAACACTGATAATGATAATAAAAATGAATATAGCTTATATATTATCTCAGTAACTATCTATAAAGTTCTCTTATCCCACTGTCGATTTATGATGACAACAGCATTCAAAATGATTTTGCACCTGACAACATGAACATTTAATCTTCAACTTTGGAATAAAAATGGACAACTCTGTATATGCATGAGTGTAAATGATTTGAGAACATAAATATAATAACACATAGAAGCCTGGAGAAAAATGACCTCTCTTGGTCACAGAATAGACATTTGTGATTTAATTATTTGCATTTCTTATAAAATAGTGGAACTTCTAGATATAGTGTTGATTTAATAAGTTACATAGTATAAATACCTAGGTAGAATTATTAAAATTTTCAGTTGTAAATTTAAAAATATTAGTTAATATTTTAGATATTAATTTAGATATTAATAGAGTGTATTTTACAAACAAGATGTGCAAAACATTAACAAACAATGGATTAGATGTGTGTACATGTATAAAAATAATTGTCAATTTTTTTAATACTAATCAGAATCTTTCCAAGTACCCTGTTACTATATCAGTTAATGACCAATCAGGGAGCAGATAACACTCTCCAAGATAATTCCAGAATTATTTGAAGGAGCAGAGACCTTAGTAGAGGGCAATTCCTCAAGAAGGAAACCAGGGGCATACAAATCTCAAATTTACATTTATCCTTTCCTTCCATTTCCTGCTGGGCTCCTCTTTGGAAACCAAAGGGCAAAAATGTCCACTGATGTAGGGCATAGCTGTCAGGCTGTCAGGGTAGAGAGCAGGTGGATTATAAAATGGACCTTGAGTGGCAAATGAAAGATACTTTGGAAAGAAAGAGTTCACTTAAGTTAGGAACTATTGTTACTTTCAAATACTGATGGAAATGCAGAGTTAAGAAAGAAGATTTGATAACGAGAGGAAGGTAGAATTTTTAGAATCAAGTCCCTAAATAGGCAAGACAGCAGCAAAAATGCAGGGACCCTTCTCTGACACGGGTAGGGATTATTTATACATTCTAACAGTGACCAAATCAGTTTTCATCCTACTGATACATAATGGTTGATGTGTCTGACTCACTGGTCCTTCTTCAGTGGAAAGGAGTTGAAGAAAAACTTAATATTATCAATACCTAGAATAAAAAGAGAGAGAAGAGAGAGACAGAGAGACAGAGAGAGAGAAGAGAAGAGAAGAGAAGAGAAGAGATAAATTGTCCAGATGCAAAATACAGGAGATAAATATCAGGAAACAAAAAGGAAGAAGGGGAAGGAAAAAGACCATATGTTTGTACATTAAAAAAAAGACTGTTGAGAGTCATAATTAACTGAAGTGTACGTTGTGACAGACGAGTAAAGAGGGAAGTTTTTTGTATGATTTTTTTTTTAAACGGAAGAATATAATTTGAAGGCAAGAGTTGTTGGATTTTATAGTTTTCTGTTCTGGAAAACAAGAACTCTTGATAGGCTAGGTATCTACAAAGAATAGGCTATTTCTGGAATTCAATCAACAGGAAGAGGGTATGGTCACAAAAGGAGTTACTGAAATGTAATTAAAATGTATACTCAAATAATTGAATTATAATTCATCTTGAAAATGAACTTATTAACAAAAGATTTGGAATCTGTACATATGAAACCAAATATTTTATGATATTACTACACAGTAGTATTTTATATTTACTACTATAGCAGTAGCAGACTTACTATAATAGACCTATTTGAACTGAAAGAGATGGATATTTATGCACTAAAGAAGAATATGCTACCCTCTTAAGAAAGGGAGCAAAGCACAGACACTCAGAAGCTACAAAGTCTGAGTTCTAAACCTTACTTACTTGGTCTATGATCCCGAGCAAGTTATATAACTGTATATCACTTTCCTTATTCACAAAGTTGAGTAATAACTGGAACTTCCTCACAGGGTTGATATTAAGATTAGCTTAATTGTCATGCAATATTTCTAGAGCATTACCTTACATGTAATAACTGCCATGTCATCATCATAGGTGTATTCATCAACTTTCCCAAAGCCTTAACATTATCAACTTGATTTTTAAGGAAATTTTTTGTTGAAGCATAACTTAAAAACACAAAAGTGCCCAACTTACAAGTGGACATATCCATAGATGTTCTCAAAGTGGACACACCTATAGAACCACACAGATCAAGAAACAGAAAATGTTCATTATACAACAGGCCCCCTTAATATAGTGTCATAGTCACTATGCTCCCAAAGGTCACCAAATTAATTTTTTTGTGGGGGGGGATTGTGGTGGTGTTCATGGCTTTATAACTGAGAGTGTGTGATCTCATTAACAAGTGTTGTTTTTCTGATTAGAGGAAAGTAAAAGACACTGAATTTTAGATTCACAAACAAGTCACTAGTGATTTTATTAAAATGTATTCATTTTAAAGAAGCCTGGTCAACTCTAGGTACCCAAAACAATTGTAGGCTTTGATAATGTGAAGTAGATATTTGGTTATAATCATATCACTGAGAAATCTATCTATCTATCTGTCTATCTATCTATCTATCCTTGAATGTATCTTTTCATTTTAAATTCAGCTCTACTAACTACACAGTTTTTTAACTTAGTTTTTCCCCAAGCTTTTTAACAATGACCAGCTGATGATTAGGATAACATGTAACAGTGAACAAATTATTTTCATCTGCCCCTTAGACCAAATAGGAAAAGAATATTGCTTAGGTAAATTCAAACAAAGCTAAATGCAAACACAAGTAACAACAACAAGAATTGTGTATAAAACAAAAGCCAAGGCAGTTGGTTATTATTTAGTGCATGTCTTCATCTAGGAGAGAGATAAGCCTTTGCATGGCTATAAATGGGGAAAGGAATTATTACACCAGTTAACTCTTCCTTTCAACCACATATAGATTTTGATCCTTGAAATGGGTTTAGTTCAAGAATGCAAAAGTTAAACAAATTGAACATAGTATTAATATATCAGGTTCTATCAAAAACTTATGATTTTTAAGAAAATATTTTTTTTAATGCAACAATTTAACTTGAAGAAGATGTAGAGTAAGAATGTGTAATCAGAATTGCAAAAGTTGCTTTACTCTGTATGAATCTAAAACGTTATTTAAGACACTCAGTATATAAATACATTGTCTTATTATAAACTGTAATAAATTACAATATGATTTAACTCACATGTATAGAATATTCAGGTGAATCGAATGCTTTTGGATGCATAAAAACATCAATGAATGTTTTTAAAGTCTGCATAATTTTTGACAGTATAATTTACTTGTATTATAGATATTTGAGAAATACAAATAAAATAATTGTTCATTAACATTCTTTTACATCTACATCTCAAACTCTTATCTTGTCCACGTGAATAAAGACACCTGAAAATCTCAGTTTCATCCAAAATTCTTCCTTCTCTCCTTTACTCCTGATAAGTTCTGTTGAACCAGTCAAATAACATTACTTACATTACCCCTCTTTTGCACTGTTAATTCCATTAAGTTTTCTTCGGTTCCTCTTGTATAGTGATTGATTCTGACCTGGTCCTTTTGCATTCAGTTTTTAACTGCAAAAGTATCATTCACTTTATCACAGGATGTATTTCTCCGACGTAACCTTCTGATGATTTTTTTCCCTCTGCAAAAGACTTTAATGCTTTTCCCATGCCAATAACACAATACTATTTAGCATAGATCTTTAGGCTGTCCAAAATCTAGCTGCAAAATATATTATTTAATTCTTCCTATGTCTAATTTAACCTCAACTCTACTGCAGTGTAATGTCAGCCATTACTTCTATTTCTTCTGCCTATGACTCTCCAAACTTTATGCTAATTAGAGGTGATAGAATTTTTCTATCAGAGGGACTTGGGGTCAAAGATCTACATGTAAAGGGAAGAGCACAGATTAAAGTTGAGTTTTCAGCATAGGTACACAATTTTTTCTTGGACGTATGCTTCAGATCAGCAAAAATAGGAATGTTTTAGGAGATACTTGTGTTCACACTGTGTATAAGAATGAGAAAGTATCAGTGCTGCATATCAAAAAAAAAAAAAAACAAACAAAACTGTGCGGGGGATGGGATCGTGCCAAAGCCCTCCAAGCTGCCATTGGTGCTAACGCTATTACATTCAATGCAGAGATAATCCACCATCCTGAAAGGATTACTTCTTCTCAAATCCTCTATCAAGCAGGATGTCCCAGTCCAGTGCTGCCACCTGATGAGCTTTAGTTCAATTTATACTTTAAGTAGAAAGCTAATTTATTTGAGATATCATTTTAATATATTTTAGATATGTGATCTAAATACAACCAATGCCAGATTTAGATAAAATGTAAATGACAATACTGTGTTGATGGACTATTTTGTATGAAGTATATTAGGACTTATTTCCATAAGAATTAAAATAATTTCTATTTAGATAAATATTTTTGCAGATGGAAGTCATAACAGTATTTAACATTTCCAAAAATCAACTCTATAAGCCAATTCTAAAAATAATTGTCTCACAGTCTGCATCTGTTACAATATTCTGTTAAATTGCAAGACACATGCTTTTGTATCATAAATAAGGTACGGTAAGTTCATATTCTAATATAACTTTACTGTGTTCCAAAAACTTAAACCATCAATTTTCATATAATTATAATAATGTTATAACTTCTTTAGATGAAATCAACAAAGCATAATTTTGAATGACAAGTAAATGAATCCATTAAGATGATAACAATAATACATTTTTCTGTCACAGTATATTCTTTAAGGGAAATGTTATGTCCACAAAAATGAGTCTATTTATCCCTTACTAAAGATAGTAATACATAACAAAATGAACGCTTAATAAAGCATTTAATCCAAAGGTTCTCAGGCATTACTCTAGTTTACCATTAAATATAGTATACTTCACGGAGAAAAAAAATCCTACTTAGGTTAAATCAGCTATTGACCCAATAATGTTATGTGACAAACCACCCTGAACCCCAGTGGTTTATATTGAAAACATTTATGTTTCTTGTTCCCTGTGTACAGTTCCCTGGGAAACTTTGCTTTAGGTTGTGATTCAGCTGGTCTTGGCTGGTCTTGTGGGAACTCTGCTCCAGTTACCTGACTTTGGGATATGGATTCAAGTCTTTTTCAAGTGGGTTCAGATTTAAGGGGTCAAGCTACATGGAAGGTCCTATTTTTCTGGCAGACCACTGGAGCACAAGACAGCAAGCCAAGGAAATTCCATTTAAGATCTCTGCTCAGGCACTTTTACACATAGTCATTGGAGAAATCAAATTACCCGGTTAAGTGGAAAATCATACTTCAGGAAATCAAAGTCTTCTGAAAAGCGAGGGGAGTGATTATTTGCTGAAGAGTAATTCACTCTATTATAGTCTAATCTTGTTCACAAATATCCACTTTCCTTCTGTATGCAAAATACACATGCATCTTCCTCATGACATGTTCAAAGTCTCATCTATTTATAGCAGTAAGCTAGAGTTCCAGGATCTGGTGATCAACTTAAGTATGAATTAGGCTCTTCTTAGTCCAGAGACCTATGAACTAAAAGACACATTAAACATACAATGGATACAAAAGGAGGTGGGGGATAAATGGTGGAATTGTGAAAATGGAAAGAATTTGAGCCTCATAGAACTCAGTGGTCTGTAGCAACCCTGAAATATGGCTGGGCAAATGTTTCCAGTCTGTTGATCCTATGTTTCAATTATACACTAATTTAGGCTTCACTTTTCATGTTTAGATGCAGGTCCCCAGTTCAATATTATCCAGCGTTTGGACCCACTCTCTGGGAAGCACTTCCTGCTTCCAGAGCCTTCTTGGCCACAGCTGAGGAGGGATTGGAGAACACTCTCTTTCTGGCAACCAAGAACTCTCTAAGCCTCATTACTATGATATGATATTAGTGGCACATGCATTTGCTTTTTCATCTCAGTCAGTTTCTTTTAACCCAGGGTGTGTGTGCTTTCATTAGCACACCTCTCCCAAATATATTGTGAGTTTTCTATGTATGATTTCAGTCAATTCCATGTTCCAAAGCCACACTCCTTGAGATGGAAATCTATGTATCTATTTATGTATCTGTGTATGTATGTATCTATCTACCATCTAACTATCTACCTCTAGACTTGCCTACAGGTAATTTCGGTTAAAAAAAAAATTCTGTGGGACAATTTGCCTGTTGGAGCCACCTTAATCCTTGTACATGTCTTTGATTTAATGGTGTGTCTTATTATCAGCATGTTGGATTGGTCTTTTCCTAGAGGCTGCATCTGTGGTTTGGTTTGGTTAGAAACAATTTTATTCCCTAACACTTCAGTTTATTATCTTTCTCTATTCTTTCTCATTTCTGATTACAAAGCTGGTTAGTTTTTTTCTGAGCCCATTACTTTTTCGTTGTACCTTGTCAGATGTAGCTCACACTATTAACATTCTGCCTATAAACTTTTTTGGTGAAATCAAAATCAGAAGTTTATTAGTTACATGACATAAATCTTCCCAGTTAGTAAAAAACAATTTTACCCAAAGTTTCATCTCTATGTAACATGAACCGCTATTTTTCCAGCCTCCTACAAGTGATTTTTCATCACACACTAATATCAGCACCCGATATGTGATATCAGTTTCTATATGTCAGTTCTTGTTAAAACAAAGTTGTTTAAATGGTGAGCATTTATTTTTTCACCCAGTGGTCCAGACCTGTGTCAGTCTTTCTATCAGCTGGCCTTTTACTGGGATTGGCTGAGCTTGTCTCCAGGCTTCATGTCCCAGCTTAGTTTCAGGAGGTGCCATGTATGTTCGTTTCAGTGCTCAAGCTGAAAGGGAGTGAATATTTGTCTACCAGTAATACAATTGATCACAGTTTTCTGCTTCTCAGTGCTATCATCTATGAACAGAGGATGATGCTTATAATCCCTAAGATGACTCTGAAACTGAAGAATAGTGATGCCAATGGAAAATATGTTTCATAATGGATATATTCCGTCTCTGTGGGTCAATTTCCACTCATTTATTTTTTTTTAAATTGTCACAGTAACCTCATGCTGTTTGATGTACTTCAGTTTTAGGTTAGGCACAAACAGTATCCATTTTTTTCTGGATAACTAATGAAGTGGGAATAATGAATAGACATGATTGTTAGAGTCGTGGCTTTCTTTTCATCTATAGCAGCTCAGATTAAATGAGCAATAATACTCCTATTCTTTGTCTTCCCTCTCATTCCAAGGAAAGTATGCTTTCTTGATCTGTTTTCTCTTATATTTCATTGTGATTTAAAGGCATGTTAATTAGATACTGGCTGAAATAATGCTTGTTATTTAATTTAAATGGTTGGTTGATACAAGCAACAAAAATATTTGAATATATTTTTTGCAAAGTTTACTGAGTTTTCATAAGGGAATATTAAATATATCTGAAATGTTGCATTGTCTCCTAATTGCAAAATAATTTTTGTAAGTAATGTTCTTTAGCAGCAATGCAACTTTGTAAGATAATTTGTAAATTTCACTATATATAATCATAAAATATATGCATATATACGTATACATGTGATGTTGCATATTAAATTACTTCTTCTAAGGAAATTATGTTTTAATCTTTTATCAAATTGAAGAAGCCATTATCTTTACTAAAGTCTCCTTTCTTATAGAATTCAAGAAAAATGTTGATCATTTGCCAAGTATACAGTTGCATTCATTGTCAAGGCCTCCTTAAACATCTCTTAAATGTCCACAGTAAAAGCTTAAAATAATTTCACTAAAGTTTGTCCATATGATTAATGAATTATGTGATTAAGATGTATGCAAGTGGAAATAGCTTATGATTAGAAATATTACAAAAATGGAATAAGGCTTTTTCTTTATTATTTGAATTTTTATCTATTGCAATTAATTATAGTATAAAATTTTAAATTTAGTTTATATTCTACAATCTCATAATGATCTCAATGTATTGTCTTTTGGAATACAGACAACTTAACTCAATTAGCCAGTCATAAGTCGTAATGGGCTGTTAACAAAATGTAGGAGTTAAAATAATCAACGCTGTTAACTCAAATGTCTAGCCATGATTTATCAATTATTGCAAATTGATTTAAATTTGTGCAGAAGCATAATTTATCAATCTTTATAATATAATCTAGCAACCATACAAAGTTTTATGCATTGGCATGTATCAAATTGTAACTCCACACACACACATAAAATGATAATAATTTGTTAAACAGTCCAAAGTATCGCCATTTTCTACATAATAGTCATGGATGTTTTGGTATGAAATTGCCTAAAAAATTTGTGTATAAAGGAAATAAATATGAAAAAATGAGTTTTATCCAATTTGTTACAAAGTAACAAGGTTAGTTAATGAAATAGCTGAAATCTTTAACATCATTTATTTTTGTACATGATAATAGCACTGGATAAGTAATAGCTAAGACATATAATTCTATTGTACTGATCCATTCATTTTAAATAAAATAATTTTAAATAACTTTTTATATTTCAAGATGGATATCTATATAGATATCTATCTGTAAATCAGTCTATTCATGAAAGCATACAAGTTAGAATTGCATTTTGCTTCATGAAAAAGAAAAACCTGACAAAAGTGGCTTAAATGAGTCTATGAGTCAGGGGTTTATTTGTTTTATGTACCAAGATGTTTTGGGTCTGCAGCTCAGGTTTGTGGAAACAACAGAGAGGTCATCTAAGACCTAGACTCCTTCTCTCTCTAGTCGTTTATAGCTTATATCCTCATTGTGCAAAAAAGAGTAATGGTAGATGTAACAAGCTCTAATATCAGTGGCTTTAATTTGGTAAGATTTCATTTCTTACTCACCCAAACTCTCATGCATTACCTTAATATTCCTTAATATTAAAAAAAAAATGGTTAGATTCTTAGTATTAGCTATGAGTTCCTTAACAGAAAGGACTGTGCCTTATATATCTCTATAGATCCTTATTTACTATGGTGTTTAGAAAATTTAATCTTCTCAAGAAAGGGTGTTGGACTAAGTTAACATGCTTCCAGTAATTGTGACGTGCATCTTCTGAATACTAATATCACTGATTGCCTACAGACAGCATAAAGCATGAGGACCATACTACTATATGGAACAATTTTGTGACCTATTATTACTTCTGGAATCTTTGAAACCGATTCCCAGTAAACTTTAATAGAAATAGATTTAACAAAATGACCAAGATCAGAGAAACAGAGAGAGAGAGAAATTGATTTCTTAATTTTCTGGTCTTGACAAACTCAGATTAACTCCTGTTAGTTGTCTATTTAGGTGTCACAAATTCAAACATAAATATTGGGCGAGAAATGTTAAAGTACAATTATAAAATAAGCAATTATTATAATAAAGATTTAAATACTAATTAAATATTCAACAGATTAATTTATTGCCACATATTTCGTGTGTGTGTGTGCACATGTATGTGAGTAATTATACAGTTCCCCTTGCAATTTGTTTTGAATAATAGCTGGGGTTACTAGTGGAGATACCTGGTTTTATTTCTCTACATTTAAAGTAGAAACTACAGGGAACCATAGAAATTACTTGTTTGCTCTGCTAAATTATTGGGTATTAATATGGTAGGTGTAACTTAAAGTGCATAAATATTGTAGTCTTTCTGTTCTAGGACATAAAACCTATATGATTGATTTTTAAAAGAAAAATCAGACCTGTTTATATAGCTACTGATAAATGACAAACTTTTATCCTTTTCCAGTGTTCTCGACTAGCTCCATCTCTACTTCATGAGTCTATTAAACAATGTTAACAAATATTCTTGTTTTCTGTGGAAATAAAAATTCCAAAGCATTTCCACTACGCTATTAACATGAATAGCAGTAATAGAGTTCTGTGTACATCATTTGTGTATCATTAGAAATCATATAAAGTTGTGTATCTCAAATTTTTATTTATATGAAGAAATGATTGTCATATGATTTCACTTTGGCCACAAATGTGTAGTATACATATTTGAATATGAAAAAGAATACATTGAATATATTTTTTAAATCTGCTTTTCCACTACTAAAGCTACTTTTTGCATCCTTTATTTAATGTTGGAAAAAATTGCTTTGTTTAATATTTTACTAACTTAAATAGAAATCTAAAGCATACCTTCTTGAAAATGTTTATTTTCAGAGGAATCCTTTGGTGTGACTAACTACCGTTAGCACATTTAAAAATAATCACGAACTTGGATGTTACTTCAGGGTTTGCATACTTTTCAATAATCTCACATTCTATTTATATAGATTATTCCATACAGTTCTCCAGAACAGATAACATGACTCAATATCTTTTTTCTTCATTTGCAACACCTAAAAATAAACAGAAAAATAAGAGTTCAAGGCTTTCAAAAAGAAACATATTTAATCATTTGGATTGGAAACAAAATTATACACATATCAAGGCAAACAAAAGCTATATCATGAACTTTATTGCAAAAAAATCATCCTTAGAGTAAATAAATACATTTAAAAATATGAAAAATTCCAATTCAAAACTTAATTAATCTAAATTGAAAACTAATGAAATTCAAAAATTTTCACCATTATTTGTTATATTTTGAAATAAATGAGTTATTCATACAAACGTCAATCTAGTATATATAATTTAAGGGAAGTAAACAAATAATTATAAAACAAGTATAAATCATACATATGTGACTATATTAATATATATTTTATATATACTTATATGTATAATTTAGATATTAATATATCCATATTCATATAGATATATGAATGAATAAATGGGAAGGGTCAGCTGGAATTGAATTTAAAAGATTGAACCATATTTGTCTTCTAAACGGTCTTTATGAAACTGCAGGAAATCTGTACACCAGTTTGAAAATCAGATTAATAATTCTCTTTACAATCAGAACATCTATTTTCATTTTATGTTCACAGTTTTGTTAAGTATATCCATTTTTTTTGCGGTACACGGGCCTCTCACTGCTGTGGCCTCTCCCGTTGCGGAGCACAGGCTCCAGACGCGCAGGCTCAGTGGTCACGGCCCACAGGCCCAGCCGCTCCGCGACATGCGGGACCCTCCCGGACCGGGGCACGAACCCATGTCCCCTGCATCGGCAGGCGGACTCTCAACCACTGCGCCACCAGGGAAGCCCCAAGTATATCCATTCTTGATTAGCCCATTTTCTCAAATCAACAATCAGGTAATTCACAATATTTTTCAAGCCTACTTTAGAAGCATATATTGCATTGCCTTGAATTGGTACACGGATCTCAGTTTTCAGAAGTTGAACTTTGATAATGGGCCCATGAGTTAGTATAAAGATTTTGTTACTCATAACATGTATTTATTTGTATAGGGATGATCTATGGATTTATTGAATATACAAATATTGAGGATATTCATTTCTGCTATATAGTCATTCTAATCTTTTAGGAAGTAGGGAGGAAATTTTTTTAGCCATTCTTTATTGACATCCATGGATTGTAAAGTTCCAAATGAACTGTTATGAAACTTATAATGTGGAAATCAACTATTCAAGGTCAGGTTTGCCTAAATGGATAATAATAATGAAGAGCTTGGCCTTTAGGGTCTACAGCCCAAACATATAACTGATACATTATATTTTTTTGTAAGACTCTTATGAAGATTAAATTAGAATATACATGTAAAATGCAGAGCAAAATTCCTGGTACATAGAAAGATCTCAAAAGAGTTCTCTATCATTTTTGTTATTAATATGGTATTAATTTTCTTTCATAGACTATGTGTGAGTAATTTTAGCATTAATCCCCTCAGTTTAGTTGATTGAGTCGAACAAAGAAATGTCAGTTAAAACAAGGAAGCATAAATTCCCTCTTAAATATTATATTTTCAATTAAAACACTATCATAAATTTATTTAAAATATCTTTATGTAGAGCCATACAGTTTTCATTCATCTGTTTTGGTTGTATTAATTTTATTTTAGTATTGTGTGATTTTTTATGTTATTAGAGTCATCAAATCATAACACTGCTATACTTAAAACATTCCAATGGCTTTCTGCCAAGTTACAATGCATCAAAAGCGCTTACCTGGATCCAAATGAGCTGCTCCTTCCAGCCAGCCTTTCAGTATCTCCCAAACCTTCCAACAACCAATCTACTCCAGAGGCAATGGCCTCCTTGCTCATCCTCAAATACACCCAGGTAACAGGGCACTAGCATCAGTACAGCAAAGATGTCATTCCTGGACAAACTACTTAAAATGCTTCCCCTCCACTTTCTTCTCTTAGCTAGCTTTACTTTTGCTTACATTATATAAAAGTATGTTAACATTTGTGATATTTTACTTGTTTAGTCTATGAATCTCTATCTCTACACTGTAATTTCCATAACATTATTTTATATTTTTATCTCATTATACCCAGCATCTAAAAGACAGATCAGCACATAGCATACACTAATAATACATTATTAATGAATGTGTGAAGCCATATATGAGCTAATTTAGCAATCTGAGAATTGGGGTCCCTTGTGCTTCTTGAATAAAATACACCCCTAATGCCATCTATGAAAATTCCAAGTTCATTCCTTTAAATTTGTATTAGAACCTGAGGATGTATGTGAAATAATTTGAGTACATTATCTCCTAGATTGATGTTTACAGTTTTTTTTCCAACTTTCATGTTTTCTCACACAAATTAATTTGACGATATATTTTAATAATCATATGAGTGTCCAACTTTCCAAGCCCCAAATCTCTTTCTTTTCACATTCATATTCTATGTAACTGAATTAAATAATATGAACAAGTATGAATGATAAACAAGTCACAGAAGTTAAGATAGAAACTGCTCTTTCCTTGTTCCACCATAGTTCTCAGAGAAAAGGGAATTTTCTAATATGAGACAATTTTGATGATTTGCTATTTAGTCTCAAAAACGTGTATGAAAAGGCAATGGGCATTTTTTAAATGTTTTGGACCTCTTGATAATCTCTTGAAGCCTATGTTGTCCTACTTAGAATGAAAAATTAAATACACAAAATATATTGTATTAAAATACAGTAGATTACAACATGAGTTATGTTGAAATTTAGTCATCAAAATATTAATTAGAAAAAGTTTTGTAATTAAATGCTATATGTGCTTCTTTATTAAAGGATTAAATAAAAAATCTAGTGAGAGGGCTGTTAAATATCACAATCTCAAGACAATAGTTAGTGAAAATCATGTTTAAAAGCAACTGCTATCACTGCAATATGAAATGATAATATCTGTGGATACTATTGTTACAATGTCAGGTAGTGCTCATCTCCCATGGTGTGTTGCCTATATTCATAAAGGAAGCAAAGGATAATTTCCATTAAAGATTAATGAAAATAAAGATATACTATTTGTCTCATCAAATTTCAGTTTCTCCCCAAATCTATTTACAGCACACTACATTCCATGAAATACAGAATAAGGACCCCTGCTGCCAAATATCTTATGGCACACATATTTTCTTTTTAAAAATATTTAATGTTTTATTTATATTTTATTTTTGGATTTTATATTTCATTTACCTTCAAAATATAATCAATTTAAATTTAAATGTTGTACATTGTTAGAATTGGATTCCACTTTTTGATATGATAGAGTTTTCACTTGGAATTAATTTTGTAATAACAAGACCCTTTAATATCAGAGTCAAACTATTGGGAGAAACTCCCTACCATAAATCCCTACTATAAAAATATGCATAATTATTCACAAAAATAATATAGACATAAATCCATGCTTTATATATTTGTAAAGACAATTTATTTGTTATTCCTTTTCTTCTGTTCCAAAAAATTTTAATTTTAAAGTATAAATGTAAATGTAGAATATATACCTTTTAAAACGAAAGAGCTTGAGAATATCCAAAAATTGGTCATGTGAATCAGGGCATATTATTTTATTTTTTAAACCCTGAAACATTGTATCTGTATCTGTAAACAATGGAGTATTGAGAATGAAAAAGTAAGCAAACAACAATAACAACAAAAAACACCTTTGCCCAGATGCCTTTGCAACTTAGTTTAACATCCATTGCTTTGCATGAAAATACTCTGACTTCCGCCCTCAGATCCAGGATAGGTACCTCTGTGTGTCCCACTGCTATCAGCTCAAGGGGGCCAAATGGCCTGCAGCTCTGCCATCACCACACATGGAGCTGTGTCCTCAGATTTATTTTTTGTTTTTCTTAACCTGGTGTCTGTTTATTTGTTTTTTGATTTTTTTTTCAACTTTACGGAGATATAATTGACACACAGCTTTTTGTACAACATAATGACCTCTCATACATACATTGCAAAATGATTACCACAATACATTTTATTAAACTTAGATGAGGCCCAAACAAAGCTGCCAAAAATTATCTTTAGTGCATGATCTGAAATGTGTCCCAACAGCTTACACCTTTTGGAGAGCTACCATCTTCATGCAGACGTGTTTACCAGGTATATAGTTCATGCCGTGGCTGGTCTCATATCAAGCATGGTGAGAATGTAGATTCAACACTTATTTCCATTTGAAAAATGCTAATATCTTCACATTCATATTTATCAGGAATTTGAGCTGAAGAAGTGAGAGGAGGTCATGCAACTTCACTCATTCTAAGAGTGACCTGGGTCCCTGGAGATCGGTGTTCTCCACCCTCTAGCCTAATGCCAACAAGAGAAAAAGGGAGTCCTGAGCTCTGGTGCTCTTGGCAAAACCACTGCCCCATCCCTGAAACCAACAGGACTTGCCTCATACAATTAATTCTTTCTTATATGGTCACCACCTCTTTTGCCCCAAGTGCTTGAGTTTCACAGGTGGCTCAAATGAAGTATCCTCTGACCAAAGTATTTCAAAATGGCCCCACTTGCCACACACTTCCTATCTTTTCCTCACTTTGTTTTTCTCTATATATTATTCAAAAACATCTGGCAGAAACTATATTTTACATATTTTTTCTAT
The DNA here is from genome assembly GCF_003031525.2 of Neophocaena asiaeorientalis asiaeorientalis. Classification (NCBI taxonomy): domain Eukaryota; kingdom Metazoa; phylum Chordata; class Mammalia; order Artiodactyla; family Phocoenidae; genus Neophocaena; species Neophocaena asiaeorientalis. The sequence continues at coordinate 6,923,963 of NW_020174917.1, read as the reverse complement.
CACTTGTCTTCTTGTTCTGGATTGTAAGCTCCAATAGAGAAAGGAATTTTGTTTATTTTGTGTACTTCTTTGTTCCCAATACCTTGACCGATGCCCTGTAGGTAGTACTTGTTTGATGATAGAGTTGTTGAATGGATGAATAAATGACTAAATGGGATGTCCCCAAATAGGATTGCTATTCATATCAGTTTTCTTTAGCATCTCAAATCCAGTACTGATAACCAAGTAGATGCTGTCTCATTCCATCAGACACTCTCATTATTTATATACACTCTGTTATCTCCTTCACTTTTCCAAATAAGGAAAAGGGAGATGATGCAGCAAGAAAGTGGGAGATCATTCCTGTCTCCAGCTCTTCTTCCATGTCATATATGACTAGTAAATTTCTAAAAATTTCTGAAAATGATGTTTCTCCTAAAAAAGATTTGCAATCCTTGATAGTCATAGATCTAACGTTCATTATTGACATGTTAGTGTTTGGACATAGTTATTAAAAAGTCTAGTTTTTCTCTTCTTCCTCCTCCCCAGCTATTATTTTACTCCTCTGGCTATTATTCTCTAGGTTGAGGCAATATGTATGTTTAATTTCAAATAAAAATATAGACTATTGTATTTACATTAGGAGCTATGCAGATAAATTCAGATTAATAGTCTAAAAACCTTCAATTTACCTCATTCCTACTACTGTTTTAGAAATGATTCCCCTAGAAATAATGAAGACTGATATTTTCTTAATATTTGAGCAATGTGTCTTTAATATTTCCACTGATCCATAAATGAATTTCCCTATAAATACTTGGAATTCTTTCACATGCTATGCTAATTTGACTATACAACTAAATAAATAATAATTTCAAAGTGATACCAAGTAGCGACCTTTCCCTCTTTTCTATATGCAGAGGAGAGAAGCAACACCACAGATTGCATATTAATTAATAGGACAAGCTCATTATGCCAAGAGCTTGCACACAAGCGGAAGTTATCTGCCATCTTATCTCCTTCTTGTGTTCATCTGTCTTTCCTTATCTGTGTTCTTTTTTTTTTTTCTCTCACCACTTGTGGTGGCATGTTCACTTCTCAGTCACTTTACCTTGGCATCACTAACCAACCTTACTCTTTTTTTTTTTGCTCCCACATCCAGGCTGTTCATCCAACACATTTCAAAATTCTGTTATTTCTTCCTGTTCCTGTCCTTAAAAGCTGTCACTTCCTCTCTGTTCCTGAAGCCAAAAAACCTCATCCTAACATCTTTATCTACAGCAACATGTTCTCCCATTCAACCCCAAATTTATTCTGTGGTTAAACCACGTAAATTGGCAAATAAAGTTGCTGTTTTCCATTCCAGCTGATTACACATTTTACAGCAAGTTTCTTGCAAATTACTTCTGACACAACTGAAGTAGAATTCCTGCAGACTCACCCTGGGGCTTCCCTTTCAGATGGTCCAATAGACTCTCCTTCTGCCCACTTTGCTTCTCCACATTGTTCTCAATGTCAGACACAATTTGTTTATAACTGTTGCCATACTTCTGGGATAAAAAACTTTCAAGCTTTATATGCCCGCATCAATCAAGATAGATTAGGATATGCTGTGGTAACAAACAACCCCTGAATCTCAGTGGCTCATAACAACAAAGGACAAATTTTCCTAAATGCCAGTCTCAGATTGACTACTGCCTGCGTAGTCAATGCATGGTGTCTTCACTTTAGGTCCGAGGCTGACAGGGTATCCTATGGATAGAGCACTGTAAGTCTGTGGCAGAGGGACATTGGAACCATGTGCTGGCTCGTAAAATGTCTGCTCAGACTGACAAGGGCCACTTCCGCTCACATATGATAAGTCACATGACAATGCTTGAGTTCAGTTGTATAAGGATATACTGTAGTCCTCCCTTATTCATGGGGATAAGTTCCAAACCCCCAGTGGATGCCTGAAACCCTAGATTGTACTGAACCTTGTATATACATACATACTTATAATAAAGTTTAGTTTATAAATTAGGCACAGTAAGAGAGTATCTGGAGCTTGGGGCCATTATTAAGTAAAATAAGTGTTACTTGAACACAAGCACTGCAATACCATGACAGTCAATCTTATAACTGAGTGTGGCTACTAAGTGACTAGTGGATGAGATACCTGGACAAAGGGATGATTCCCATCCTGGGCAGGACTGAGCAGACAGCACAAATTTTATCACATGACTCAGAGCAATGTGCAATTTAAAACTTACAAATTGTTTATTTCTGGAATTTTCCATTTAATATTTTCAGACTGCAATTGACTGTGGATAGCTGAAACCTAGAAAAGCAAAACCACGGATTATGGGGCACTGCTCTATGTTTCCTACATGTTCACGGAGGGAAGGGCACCAAGCTACTTGGCCAACAGCAATGTAATCTACCACCTTCCCACAATTACTACCACCACTACCAAAACTTCTGTATGCATTTCGATGAAGAAAATTCAGTTGATCTGGAAATATGCAAGGCATAATCTATCATCATTCCTCTGAAATTAGGTTGTCGATTTGAAAGAAATCTCTGTCAGATGGTAAGTGTGAATGGCAGAGGCAGTGCAAAATATATCTTGGAAATATGAGCTCCAGAAGGACAGAGAAAAATGATGACAAGAGACTACTGCAGCTCCTTCGGTACAGTTGCCTACACAAGAGTTGTTGTCAGGTATTCTTAACCAAATGTAGGGGGCCATGATAGGGTATGTGAATGTCCTCAGATTAAAAGAAGAAAAAGGTGAAAAGAACCAATTAGCAAATGCATCAGGCAGGACATCATTGCAGGAGAAAATGTTCACTGAGTTCAGGACCCTTGCCTGAAACGCAAGAGAGAGAATTGACTGGAGACTCAGAGATTTGCAATTCACTACTGGATTTGAACACTATCAAGGTGAGACTTCTTATTTTAACTAAACATATAATTACAGTTGGATTTACTCATCGATTTTCACTACTGTGAGGTCTTTTCAACTCTAGACTATTATGTTAAATAAATTACAAAAATTCTAAATTTAGAATACAGTCTACAAAATATTCAGTTCATTGAATACACTAATTATTTCTTGTTTGGCATTAGACAATGGCATCAAATAATCATAAAATCTTAATGCTATAAGTGATTTTAGATGATTTCATTTACATTAGCAACCAATCCTGGAAAATTTCTTCAGCCTGAGCTGTGACTATTCTTTCTCTGTTTCAGTCTCTATTAAGGAGCTTGCTGTGCATCACTTGGTGAACATATTATATTATAAACGTTCTATTGATACTTTTTAGAAAAGCCTCCTTTCTTGTTTACCTGAAGTGTATTTTTCTGAAATTTCTAGTCCGTTATCACAGTTCTGCCCACCTGGAAGAGATTAAAACAGGTCCATTTAATCTTTTACGTGAAATAACTTCAAACCTTTGCAAACTGCTATGGATTCTTTCTCACCTTTTCCTTACTCTTTCCTAAATAAATGACTCACTGTCTCTGAGGTTTTCTGATATGGCAAAATGTATAGATCCTTTGACAATCTGATTAAATTCCCTAGGACTCTTTTTTTCTCTGAAGAAATATTTATTGTCTATATGCTCCGGGTTATCAAGAATTGTGCTGATAAAATGATGAAGATTCAAATGTAGTTTTTTCTCTTATGAAGCTTACAGTCTGGTTGGTAGATAGACAACTATCATCAAATAAGTTTATACATAGTTACTTGTTATTGCATAATGATACATGATATTAAGGGGAATTGCAGTATGCTTTCTTAAGACATCACATGGAACATAATGTTACATGAGCATGTGCAATCAACTTGGCTTGCACTTTCGATTTCCTCTATCACATCCTAAGTTGCATTAGCTTTATTTGCAGTAGCATTAATAAAAGAGTGACAAATTATGGGTCAGTCATATATGATTTCAGTGTTTTAATGTGCTTTCATATATAGAACTTTCAATGGACTTTTTTTTGTGTGTGTGTGTGGTACGCGGGGCTTTCACTGTTGTGGCCTCTCCTGTTACGGAGCACAGGCTCCGGACGCACAGGCTCAGCGGCCATGGCTCATGGGCCGCTCTGCGGCATGTGGGATCTTCCCGGACTGGGGCAAGAACCCGTGTCCCCTGCATCGGCAGGCGGACTCTCAACCACTGCGCCACCAGGGAAGCCCATCAATGGACTTTTAAATTCTACCTTCTAGTTTATATTTTGCAATATTGTCACTTACAAAAAAAATCCCTAAAGAAACAAACAATCCTCCCCTCCCTCTAAAAAGAACAAAGAACAACAACAACAAAACTCTGGCAGATTTGTGGTAACATGGATGAATCATGAGGGTATTATGCTAAGTGAAATAAGTCAGACAGAGAAAGACAAATACCGTATGATTTCACTCACATGTGGAATATAAAAAACAAAATCAATGAACAAACTAAGCAAAAACAAGCACAAAGATATAGAGAACAGAGTAGTGGGTACCAGAGGGGAAGAGGCAGTGGTAGGGAGGGCGAAATAGGTAAAGGGGATCAACTGTATTGTGAGGGATGGAAACTAAGTATTTGGTGGTTTTGAGCATGGTATAGGGAATACAGAAGTAGAAATATAGTGTTGTACACATATAATGTTGTACACATGAAACATATAATGTTATAGACTATGTTACCTCAATAAAAATGTAAATAAAAAATACAATTCTGTCATGTTTTTTGTTTTGTTTTGTTTTTGTTTTTTCAAGTATTTGGTTGGAGTCATTTTGATTGAATTGAAGTAAAATTTCAGGCCTAGGTACGATGGAGTATGGAAAGGGGATGAGGTGCTGTTTTAGTTGACACTGGAAATCTTTGGCAAGTGTCAGGTTAGATCACTAGAGACAAGTGCTCTTTGGACTTCTTTGCTAAAGGTTGACAAGGAGTCAGACTGTGATGACTTACTGTTTTCATCCAGCCAAGAAGTAAAACTCTCTTTATTTTTTTTACAACTTGGTAATCATAGAATGCTCAGGAAAAGCCTAAAAATGAACTAGATAGATAATGAACTAGATAATGAACTAGAACTAGATAGAACTTAGCAATTTAGGAAAAACTGCTGCTATTGTCCTGTAAAAATGAAAGAGATGATTGAAACTTAAGACATTAAGAGGTAAAATAAATTGAATTCTCAAGATTAATTTTTTTAAGGATGCAAGGAGTTAGCTCTGTTTCTTTTCTTTTTCTGAAGATAAGTTGTAGTTGTAACTTGCTAGAAGAAAATGAAATCTTCAAATTCCATTACATAAGGGGAATAGACAAGGTCAAATAGCAATAGTTTCCTAAAATTCGTCACTGATGAGAACTGCAAAGGAAATACTAATGTTTCTAGATTCCTACTATTTCAGATTAAGTATATTATGAGTCTAATCCAAAGGACATAGTTTATGTAAGAAATACTGTGATATTAATTAATATTTACTAATAGGATAGGAGTTTGCTTTGACCAATCTTCTAAGATCTAAAGTACTTTATTTAGATAAAATATTAAAATAAAATGTACAAATCCTAAAATGAAAAGTTGACGAATTTTCTTATCTAGAATAAATACAGGGACAATGACAATGTGATTTTCCTGACAAGGAAGATGGTCAGGAAAAACAGTGTCTATCTGTATAAAGTCACTTTTTCACTCACATCGGAGCTTCATACTGAAGTTCACAGACCTGAAGTAACATGCTTTCCCCGGAGTGTGTCTATTTCTCAAGTAAACAGAGCATCATCAACTTCAGCTTGTGTACTGCTAAAGTGGCCCACAGTTGGCTTACAAGTCAATTTTTAAAATACGTTCAACTTTGCTCAGAATGTTCTGTGCTCTCTGGATCCATCTTGTAACTGATCTTGGATTTGAAACTCACAGCTGTGAACTAGCAGGAAAATGATGTGGTGAGAGTTGCCATGCTTTGAGAACATTCAAAGAAAGTCTATTTGAGCAGGTTGTAATTCACCACTCATTCATGGACAAGAACACAAATTTTTATCTTCTGAGTCCCTTTAGGCCACATGGATTTCAAAATGCAATTTATATATTTTATTTATATGTATATATTTAACTATTATATAAATATAATATAAAAATAGAATGTACTTATAGTTATTTATATTATTTATAATTTTATTTATTTTTTTATTTATTAAATTATTTATATTTAGTAAAAAATTTATATATATAGTACCAAAAAAAGTTATTGCAGTACCCATACCAAATATTATTTAACATTCCAAGTAGGTTCTGAGGTAGTACCCTATAATCAAGCACATTACTATTTCTGTGCCCAAAGGTAAACCAATAGCACTTTAAATAAATAACAATTATAAAGCATGTTATGGTCATTCATGTTCTATCTGCAAATTAACCAAATATTTTAAAATATTGGACTTTTAGAGCTTTTTATATTTTGTTATTGTGGATAAGTTATTATATTAGTCTGTATTCACAAAGTACTTACTGTAAGTCTAATATGTTCAAGGTAACCTGTTAGGTGTGGTAAAAGAACATCAAGGAGTGAAAAAGATAAATCCAGATTTTCAGTTTCACACGAGATTTAGGAAATCTGAGGTTCTGATTTATTTACACAGGAAGGATTGTCTTTGGGTCTCTCCATGTGAGGAGGCTGTGACCCCATCAGAAACAGGCATCTTCTCTTCCACTGCCTACCATAGCATCTTAGAAGCTCTGATTGGCAATTACTTTACATCATAAATATTTTTACTCATGCCCTTTCTCTTACTAGATTGATAAATTCTTGAAATCAGGAGTCATATCTTATTCATATTTATATGACCTGTACCCAACCCATTGCCTGAACTATGAAAAGCATTAAATATGTATTCAATAAATAAGTACAATAAAAATGTTTTTGCACAAATTTGGGGGAAATATTCACAACACTTAATGATTCTCAATTTATGTACCAGATTATATTAAAATTACTCTTCAGCCCATCAGAGAATGTTTATTAACATATGCAGGTGTGGAAAGCAAATACAAGTCCTGTTTTTGGTTTTTGGTACTTGATAGGTCTATAATGGGAACATAATATGAATGCAAGTGAAAAATTAGAATAAAATACATAATATACTTGTCATGTAGAGATTTATCAACAAAATATTTTAAATTTTAATTTGAATTGGATGAATATTTGCTGAAGAAATGGCATTTATTAATCCTGGTGGCTATTTTCCTCATCTGTGTAATAAAAACAAAATACCAGTCTCTATACCATTACTTTGTAAAATGATTTGAAGAGCAAAATTTTGTCATGCCAACACTATTTAATACAGGAGCTCAGGAAAAGGAATAAACAGTATGGGTTGAAGGAAAAAAAAAGAACAAACATATGGACATCAAGGGAGGAAGTGAGAAGGGGGTGGTGGTGGGATGGATTGGGAAATTGGGATCGACATATATACACTAATATGTATAAAATAGATAACTAATAAAAGAAAGAAAAAAAGAAATTAAGCAAAGAAAACCAAATAGTTTCGTTAGACTTAGCTATAAGCTGTGTTTAAAACAACGAAGAATTTGAAAACTAACTGCTTCTTTGCATAATTAACTTAGTTATCAAAACAATTACTTATGTGACACAAAAACAATTAGTTATTTTATGTTATAGGTAAATGTATTTATGTTTTACATTATAAATTACAGTAAAGTAGTGAGGCCAAGATGCAACCCAGCCTCTTTATAGCCATGCCTAACTTAACTTGCAATAGAACTGGGGAGAAAACCAGATGATTTAATTCATGATTTAATTCACCATGACCCGCCCACTCTTGTACTGTGCACAGTCCTGGGAGAAAGGTAACTCACCTTGGGAGTTATGACAGAATATAAGCATATTTGATTAGTCAGAGAACCCACCTTTTTTTGGAAGTATACGAAGTAATATGACCTCACATGGCCAAGGGTCCTTTGGATTAGTAGTTCATCAAACACGATATTTTCAATTGAGCTTTTTGTTTTTGTTTTCATTCTTAGAACCTACACTTACTTTTCAGAGCATTTTTCAGAACATTCTCTTATTTTCTACTTGCGGCTGAAATAACATTTTCAAGCACAGCATCAACAGTTGTTTTGTTCCTTACACATTACACTGTATTCTTCCAGGGATTCGATTTTATTCTTGAACATAAAGGAAAGAGAAAGCAATTTTATCTTCTTTTTCTCCCACATGTATCTTTTACCCAAGAAATGCATTTCAATATATTTCTGTGGAAGCACAGGTTTTAATTATTTTCTCGGGGACTGACCATTCCAATTTCCCAGATGATGTCAAATGTGTAATGCTCGATTATATATCACATTTCATTATATGCAACTGGAGAATATCCATGTGAAAGTTATTCCCTAGAAACAGACCACTAAAGTACCATTTAGTACACTGCTGATTTAGGACACAAAGTGATACTTCAGTCTCCAGAAATAGTTGACAAAACATCAAAAATTATGTAATTTACTGTCTTGAAATATTTTAATAATGCCAAATTCTTTATAGTTTGCAAAGCAATTGCAAAAGTGTTACCATTTTGTACCCATAATAAACCCACAGATAACTATTCCTGTCTCCATTTTACAAATAACGATATTACAGCTCGAAAAGATTTTCTGTTACTAAAATATCCTTGGTTGTTAAGTGACAGGGCTGGAAATTTTACATCCAGACCTTCTGACAGTTGTCTTAGGATGGTTCCTATAACGCAGCTTCCTCTAGTTTCATGTCTGTGAGGGCATTTAAGTCCTCTTCTGAGAGAAGGAAATATTCTCAGTATAATATATTAAACCACCAAATTTTAGTGTATCATTTGGGAAATGCCAAGAAGAAATACCTTGAAGTGTTTGAAATTCACATTTGAAAATATGATAGTGATTGAATGAAAATAAAATACATGTGGAAAAATAGGGTATAAATTGTATTTTTCTTTGTCTAGGGCTTCTGAAAAAAATATGATTGTTGGTTAGCAGAGCAAGTATTTCTCTAGCAGTACAGCAGACGTTTTCTTTCTAGTGACATGTGAGAGTGGGTGGTGAGCATTTCAGATCAGAACATTGAGTACTTGTGAACAAAGAATGTATAATGGCTGGATTTACTTTTTTTCCCCCTTTTTTTCTTAGATTGGCCATCATACAGCATTTCAGAATTAAACTCTAGCTCCTTTTCAAAAAAGAAAACAAAAACAGTACTATATGAACTTTGGCTATAGGTAACCTCTATAAAAATTCATTTATTTATAATTTATTTTCTTTGGAGAATAATCCCCAAATGCTCAATCAGACAAGCATTACATTATGTTTTCTCCTTTCTGAGGATAAGATAAAATTAAATTGTAGTCTTGATTATCATTAAATGCATTTGTCAAAGTCTAAAAAAATATTTCTTCTCTTGGATTCTGCTTAGAGGAAAGCACATGTAAAATTATGGAAAGGATATCCATAAAGTCAGGAATAGTTCTTCATCCTCACAGAAGACTAGATTCAATATACAAGCAAAAAATCTAGGGTTAATTTTTATTTTTGTATGAGTAACATGCATAGTAAAACAAGAATTCACTTTGAGACCACATGAATTTTAAGCAAATAAAAATGTACTTTTTTTAAAAACATAGGCCTTCATATTCTAGAGAAGTCACAGTAATGTTTCCCTTCAAGTTTGTAGAATTCTGAATTATCATCTTCTTGTCAGAAAAACCGAGGAGTCTGGTTTTATCCTTGCTTACTACATATTAGGTATGTAAACATGCATAAGTTACTCACATTTCCTGTATGTTATTTTCCCCTTCTGAAAAATAGGAAAAATAAACTAAATTGTAGAGTTATTTTGAGGACTAAATGATAATACTAAAGAGGTTTTTTGGCTACTTCTGATGACTGTATTGGGTCTCCAAACTGAGAAGAGAGGTGCTAAGGGACAAACATTGTTTAAAAAAACAAAAAGAAAACTTAAAAAAAAAAGGTGTTGGAAAAAAATCATTCAGTATTTACTAAAAGATATCCAAAAACTAGACTTGCCATCATTCGCTCACCACCTACTTCTACATTTATATGGAGAAGAGTAAAGACTTAGCAGATAGGGACTTCTCTGGTTGCGCAGTGGTTAGGAATCCACCTGCCAATGTAGGGGACATGGGTTTGAGCCCTGGTCCGGGAAGATCCCACATACTGCGGAGCAACTAAGCCCGTGCACTACAACTACTGAGCCTGCATGCCTAGACCCTGTGCTCTACAACAAAAGAAGCCACCACAATGTGAAACCCACGCACTGCAGCAAAGAGTAGTCCCTGCTCACCACAACTAGAGAAAGTCCGCGCCCAGCAACGAAGACCCAACACAGCCCAAATTAAACAAATAAATTTATATATTAAAAAAAAAGACGGTGGATAGAGAGGTGTATGTCTGTGACTTAACAAAGTTTTGTCAGAGTCTTCTCTTTTTTACCTCCCTTTGCTTTCTATGAGGCTGAGGATTTTCCCTTCTATCAAGGCTAGCTCAGGGAGTCTCAAGAGATCTGATGAGACAGGAAGGGGTGGTTACAAGGAGACAAGACTGACATCTCCCTCCAGCTGGACGCTTTCTTAGCTGGCAAATCCTGGCTCTTCTAAGTTGCTAGAGAAGAGAGATGTGCTGAGATGGGTTTTGTGAGCATACGGTCTGTCCCTCTGAAGAGTTTAATCAAGACAAACACAGACTTGTGTCTTCTTTTGCCTAGAAAAGTCTCCAGGTGCTAGACTGGCTTGGCTGGACTCATCTACAATTGCAGAGCAGCGGGACCATGTTGTGAAGGGGAGGCTGTGCTGGGTTTCTGTGCTCTAGAGAAGAAACAAAAGCTGTGTCTCTGGCTAACTTGAAAGGACAACACGTTTGCAAGGAAATGGCAGTTTGGGGGTGCTCCACGACAGAGGAAGTTTGCCTCCAAAAAGCTACAATGTACCCCATGAAAGAATAAAAATAACATATGAATGTATTTGGCATGCAGAAGACATCAAAGCTAGATTACAAAACACCAGTCACGCGGTACCTTCCCTGCCCTGCTGTCTCACCTCCCTGCCATTTCCTAGATGGAGGAGCCAGAGGGCAGCACAGTCAACTAGGGAGAAGCCCTGGAGGACAGGAAGCCACAGGGCACTATTTCTCCCTGCCCTGCAGATTCCTCAGGCCAGACCAGAGCCAGAGCCAGAGCCAGAGAAGGGGACATGCTTAAATTGGATAACAAGTCAAAATTTTGATACTAATCTTAGGTAGGCTTAACAAATATATACTTGAAAATAAGTTTTCTAATACGTGGAAGTAACCAAGAGTGATTTTGCATCTAAATATACTAACCTAGGGGCAAGAAGGTAAGATCTGACAGAGATTATTTAAAGTGAGGGGTGAAAAAGGAATACGTTTTTCATACACCGCACACCACTGAGTTCAGCTTTGTAAAAATATGAGTACTGTCTTACCAATTATATCTTCAAGATAGTACTCAAATCTGTCTTTTCACCTTCAACTCTTGATATCACCTTAGTCCAAACCAACCATTGGTCTCAAATAATTACACCAGCTTCCTCTTTGGTGTACCACTCCTATGCTTTCTCTGCCCTTATTTGGTCTCCAGAAAACAGGAAACCTGATTTCTCAGAGCATAATTAAGGTCATGTTTAACTCCCTTGCTTAAACATTTCAATGGCTTTGTATTGCAGTATTACAAAATCTAAATTCCTTTGCCTTGGCCTACCTGATCTGTCCTCTGCCCATTTCTCCATCTTCTTGCTGAGCCACTTCCCTTCTTCTTACTCTGCTGCAGACTCTTCAGACTCTGAGGTCATCTCCTGGCTCATGACATGCTCTTTCCTATATGCAGTTCCCAGTGCCAGCAAAATTTTCCCCTTCCTTCCATCCCTTCAGATAGCCCAGTCATCCTTCCCATCTTCCTCTTCATAGACTTCCTTGACCTCCCTACCTAAATAAAGTTTTCTATGCATCTCTCCATCTCAACTAATTATTTTCTCCTTCATGGTATTAATTTACAGCTCATGACAACGTTTACTAAAATTCGATATGTATGTTTAATTTTTTAGTGCTAATTTCTTCTTACAAAAATAATGTGCTCCCACACCTCAAACAATGTCTTCACATGGTAGGTGTTCAAATATTCATTAAAATGGATTATTGTGTTATTATTATTGTTGTTATTATATTTATCATAGGTTGTAGACAGCATGAAGATGACGACTCTAATGGGTGAACACAGGCAAGAAATAATTTTTTGAAAGACCCTAACCCTCAAGTTGGATTTGAAAAATAAGTATCGAAAGTCCAAGTTGAAAACTAGCACTAGAAGAGACAATCAATAGCCTTATTATTAAGAAATGAATTCATTTCTGATAAAAGCAAATTAGAGAATAATATTAAGGTGACTTTAACATTAATATGCCTATGAAATTCTGAGATATTCAAAGTCCAGCAGATACAAGAATTACTGAGAGATCTTGTTAAAATGTAGAATCTGAGCCAGTAAATCTAGATTGGGGTCTGGGATTATGCATTTCTTACAAGCTTCCAGGTGATACTGACACTGGTCATTGGAGAACCACACTTTCCGTAGCAAATCTTTAGAATATGACAAGTCTCTAGATGAATGTAGTAAGAAACAAATTAGAATTTCTGGAAATCAAAATAAAAGACAGCGATATAGAACAATTCAAAACACAGGAATCTCTAGATTGGATAAAGCCAAAGACAAAATTTGTATTGAGGCATTCAGAGGAGATTCAGCTCACAACAAGTATTAGAAGAAAAAAATTATAAGAGAAGAATTAACAAACATGAAGAACGTATTAAGGACATTTTAACCTAGATTATCATTGAGAAATGGCAGAATGAGAAAGGCAAGGAGAAAATCCCTTATGATTCCTGGAGGAAAAAGGGAGCACATCTAATGGCAGCATGATTCCACCCAATGGACTTATTCTCAGCAAGAGGTGTCAGAATGGGGAGGGGAATGTCTCCAAAGCACTGAGGCAAAGTAAACATATTCTGAGAATTCTGTATGCAGTTAAATTTCATTCACATATGAAAAGCAAAGACTTTTTAAGATATAAAATCTAAGGAGAGTATTAATACCTATGGATCCACAATGGAATAATCACCAAAGCACTTACTTCAGGGACAAGGAGAAGAGCACAGAGTGATAGAGTTAGATGGAAAAAGGAAGATAGGAGTCAAAGTGGTGAAATACATCAGTAAGTGAATCTATCTATCCATCTCTCCATCTATTGTGGTTAATTCTATGTGTCCACTTGAATGGACCATAGGATACTCAGATATTTGGTTAAACATTATTCCAGGTGTGTCTATGAGGGTGTTTCTGGATGAGATTAATACATGAATCTGTAGACTGAGTAAAGCAGATTGCCTTCTGCAATGTGGGTGGGCCTCATCTAATCTATTGAAGGCCTGAATAGAACAAAAGAAGGAGTAAGGAAGAATTCACTCTCTCTGCCTGACTATCTTTAAGTTAGGACACCAGCTTTCCTGGCTCAGGCCTTGGAGTCAGCCTGGAACAACAATATCAACTCTCCGTGTTCTCGTGCCTCTGAACTCAGACAGTAACAGTACCGTGCGCTCTCCTGAGTCTCCAGCTTGCTGACTGCAGATTTTAGGACTTCTTGGCCTCCATAATAGTATGAGCCAATTCCTTATAATGAATCTATTTATACTTATATTTATTCTATTGATTCTCTTTCTCCAGAGAACCCTAATTATCTATCCATTGTATATCATCTGTCTATTGACTTACTGATATGTCATTTTATTTCTAAGAATAAAAACTGAACAAAATAAATGTCTTAATTTAAGGGAATCATAACAAGTGAGATGGAAGGAAGTGTTCTGTATCTTCTGTTCAGGTGTGGGTTTGATTTATGAGGCAGTTAAATATATACCAATTAATGTAAAAAACTTACACTTTAAATATGTTTGATTGTTAGACTCAAAACTAGCAAGGGAAAATTTAAAGACATATTCATCATTTCAATAAGAAAAAGGAAAGGAGAAAATTAAAATAATATAACAAATAGAAACCCATAGAGAGCAGAAATAATCCAAATATGATCATTATTATTAAAATGGAATGTGATTATCTTACTAGCAAAGAATATCAGATTTGATTTTAAAATACCATCTACTATTCAGAGAGATACATAAAATGTAGGAGCCTAAAAGCTCAATATACAGATATATCAGAGAAAGAAACAAGAGAGTGAAAGAGAGAAAACATTAATCTAACAATATTAATTACAGTCAAAATGTAATGACGCTCATCCTAAGGATGTTATATAAATAGCATAACTGCAACCTCAACAATTCACCAAAGATAGGTAAAGTCATTAATGTATAAGGATATAACAACATAGTGTTAAAATATTTAAAGTAAAATCCCACAAAAACTAAAAATAGAAAGTTAATAAAATATTAGGAAGGATATTGAGGATTTGACAATGCAGCTAACCTATCCAATCTAATAGATGGATGTTAATCCTTGAACACATAATAAAGAAATAAATTCTTTCCAAGGGCACATAGAATATATTCAAAATTGGTCATAATGTATTGACAAAGGAAGCTTTAAAAATCGAAAAACTTATATCATGGAAAACACAATGCAATTCAATATAAAATTTAAAAAAACCCAGAAAACAGCAAACATCCAGTTGAAGAGTATAAAGCACATTTCTAAATGATAAGTGGTAAACAGGAAATCACATGGAAAATTGCATGCTATTTAGAACTGAATAAAAATGAAAGTAATAGATATTACAAGTTGTGAGATGTGGTCAAAGTGGTGACAGAGGCAAATTATAGTGGAGGGTGTATGAATTAAAGAATAAGGATGAAATTATGTTAATTAAAAAATTTTAACTCAAGAAAATAGGAAAAATATGCAAAGTAAACAGAAAAGTAGGACAAAGAAATTTATAACAATCAGACATAAATAAAACACATATTAAATCATGGGGAAAAGAACTATACAGATAATAAAACAAAAATTGATTCTTTCAGAGTAAAAATACAAGACAATCCATTAGGACAAACTAGGGAAAAAATGAAAAAAAAGCACAAAGAAGGTAAATGAGCATTAAAATAGAAGAGTTAAATTAGTAGAAGCTGTTTAAAAACTTCAGACTTGTGAAAACATTAATGATGATATATTTGAAAAAGAGTAATAGAGATGATATTTTAGAAAATATATTTTCAACTAATATTAATGAAATATATAATGATTAATATAAAAATATGAATCAGTGGCCAAAAAATTTTTTTCTATAAAACGGTTTAGAAAAAAAAAATTATGGTTCAAGTAGGTTTGGAGATGTCTTAACAAGCCTTTCAGGAAACAAACAATCCTTATCTTATGAAAGTTCTTAAGAGAATAGGAAAGAAAAAAGGACTCCCCAATAGATTTTATTAGTCCTGTGTGACCTCAATTATAAAACTGCACAGGAAAAATACAAGAAAAGAAAATTGTAGAAGAAACTCACTTATGTACATAAGTGCAGAAAGCATGAATACACTGTTATCAAATTGAAGCCTGCAAGATATGTATATAAACTATATCACATTTAAATTTGTTCTGTTCCAGCAATAAAAAAAAGGGCTTTAGTATCAGAAAGTATAAGAGTGTGTTTAGATATTTTAGCAAATAACAAGTTAATCTTAGTTGTTGCTTTGAAATATTTGATAAAAATTCAGCACTCATTCATGAATGAAAATAAAAACAGAAACAAACACTTAGCAAATCATAAAGGTTCATTCACCTGATAAAAAGGTATTTGTTAAAAACCTGAACAAATATTATTATCTTTATTCACGAAACTTTCAAAATATTACAAAGGCCTGTAGTAGTCCTCAACTGTAACTCAAAGTGACCTATGCCAGCACTTTGTGATGTCCCTGCTGATGGAGTAGCAGTAGTCAGAGAGCACACCAAGATCACTCATAGGGCATGCTGTCAGGCCTCTTAGCATTTCCTAAATGAATACCTCCCTTACTATATAAAGGACTATCCTCTCCATAAATGTGCTCACAGTGAATATTGTAAGGGACGGAACATTACAAGCTGCTTGAAAATTTACTGGAATGGGAATGTGTAGGGAAATAGCTAAACATATTTTGTTGCATTCAACTAAGTCCAAGAAAAATAAAAGTCTAATTCATGAAGGCTGTGACCCCCGTAACAAACATACCTTTTCTTTTTCAGCTATATGTCTGATTGTAGTTGTTCAGGTTCAATAAGTTATACTCAGTGGTAGTTTCTAATTTTAGTACAGCTGAGGGATTTATTTCACTCCTTAATAGGAAGTGCCACCAATTGCTATCTCAGTATTCTTTCTAACTATTGTTTTGAAAATTCTACACTCATGCCAATAACTTCTTAGGTATTTGTCGATTTCTATTTGCATTTATCTCAAATTTCGTGGAATTTCCATGAAAGTTTAAGCTTTCTGATTTATAAATATCCAGTTAGCTGCTAGATATTCTTGAAATAAGCAGACATCATAAAGGAGGAACGTTGTAAAATAACTGCTTAAGTTCACAATCAGGATATAACTCTTTTGTGAACAAATCAAAACTCTCTTTAACATGAAAGAACATATTATAATTACTATATTTACTTAACCATGATCTTGTGAAGACAGAACTCTCTTGTGCATTTGACATCAAGGCGTAGGATTTGGTTTCTCCCAATGTCTTCATAGTCACTCCAGTGTTAAAGATATTTGTTAAATGAGTTATATTTTACACATTCAATCACTTGGCAGAGTGTTCAGTAGTTTTCAAAATGATTAAATATATATAATTCAAATTGTGAGATTCTCTGTAATTCATGGTAGTGAGACAGCCTTTTAAAACTTCACATTTTTTATATTAGAAAAAATAACTGGTACTTCTGTTCAATTATTTAAGCCTGTTGTTTTAAAGACAGGAATCATGATATGGGTATTATTAATAATTGTATATTGCATTTCTATAATGTTTTGAGGTTTTCTAAGTTCTTTTTAAAATTTAAATATAGTTGACAAAAAACGCTAAGTACTTTTTACGTTTAATCTTATTCTTAGATTCTTTTAGTAAATTAAAATATCAATCAGTTTAATTATTTCTCAGCCATTTCTTGCTAGGACCTAATAAACACATTCCTTTAGCTTGTGAAGAAATTATACTGGAATGTTTTCTTTTATTCAATGCTGGCAATATTTTTTAAAATTTCATATTATATAACAATTTTACATCATGTTAAAATCTTGCTGTAGCATCAATCTTTAGATTACAGCATCCTTTTCTTATATTTGTTTGCTTTTATCTGCTGTGGAGAAATTCTTTTATTTCGTACTTCTTTAAAGTTTGTTTTACATCTCTTTGTCAAAAATGTCAGCCATTTATTTACCCCATGGAAATTTGAAAGAAACAATTCTTGCTTTTAATGGTTTGGATCAAAGTAATAATTTCAAGTTTTCCTAATTTTACCTTTAGATTTATTTGAAAGATAGTCCTTTGAAAATTAATGTCACTATATTACATTTAATATAAAAATGCTTTTTTAGAGTAATCTTTACAAAGATAATTAAAATTATTTTTTCTGAAAACTATATGAAGACCTTTGGATAAAAATGTATTTTAAAATTAAAGGTATAAACTCACGACAGGCTTGACCTATACTCTTATGTTCACTCAAGTTTTGCACTAAATCACTTAGCAACATATTGACATTTAATATTAAAAATATTAAAAGAGGGAGAGAAAAATTCTTACTTAGATAAAAATGCTGATTAAAAGGAAATGATAGAAATAGAAAAATCAGTAGTTAACAATTAGGCTGATTTTAGTAGTAAATGACTAATGACTAAAGTAGTAGTAAATGACTAGGCAAAAGCCATAAGTTAATGAGCAATCTCTAGATTATAAATGTTAGGATATACAAAGAGTCTAAAATTATCACCTCACAGATTACTAATTAATGACAAAAAAACAAAAACTTAATTTTACAATGGAAATATCTGGCAAACACTATCTTAACCAAGTGACCAAACTTAATATCACCAATTATGGGACCATTAAAGAATTACTAACATTAACTATTTATTCTTCTTAAATATCATTATTTCTATTGCAATAAAGAGTTAAGCCTTCTTCTCTCTAAATGATTAATTTTCATTGATTTTTACCAAACAAGTACAAGACAAAAAGTAGTATCAAATGAGTGCTTGTTTTGAACCCAGTGGAGTATATTTTTCAACAATAAAGCACAGCTTGTTAAAAACAAACATCCAGGAAATTAGCTTTTTTCCTTTTTATATAATTGTTTCATATGCTGATAAAGAAAGATTGCAAGTTGGTCACATATGCTAATAATAAGCTTTTAGACTTTATAAAATTGTGGGAAAAGTAATACATTCTTAGATCAACTATGTAACTTATAGATATTTACCAAATAGATAAATAGACATTGAGAATGTGTCTGGTTTTACCTGTGAAAGTCTCTGAACTTTTCATTTTAAAACACACCCTTTGTGGGGCTTGAATTCTCAGTCTTGTGGAATTGATGTGGCTCTAAGCTAACACTACTACAATTAAAATTTAATTAACAGATTTAAAAATTAGCACCTAACATCTAGAAGACACAATGTCTAGGAAACTTTCTTTACATTTTAAAGCTTATAATCTAGTAGCTTGGTTGAGACAAATATACCATTTTTACATATAAGATCAGGGTTAATAAAAAAGCTGATTTCCCTCCTCCAGCTCTACTGACTAATAGTATCTGTTTTCATTGTAGTATCCAAAATCTTTGTATGGAAAGATGGTACTTGATCTTAGATTTTGGTTTGACCCAGAATGACATGAAGTGGTTAATTTGAAAATCCCAACTTTTTGTTACCAATTGGTAGGTTAAAAAAAAAAAAAAAAGATGAGTTCAGGACACCTATGCCCAATGACATAGCCTAAAAACATCAATAAACAAAGAGAAGAACTTTGACCTTTCTCATTTCTTAATAATAAAGTTGCATCATATTCCCATAGCAAGAGCTATGGGTAGATAAAATATCTCTCTTATTGTGGTTTTATATGGCAGTGCATCTGAAGTCAAGTATTTGTACTCTAATATTTGTGTGTGTGGTTATTTGATCTAATTGTTGTCTAATCTCCAAAAATGTTGTAAAGCACCTGAGCTGTCTTACTGAAAGAGAAGTCTTTAAAAAGACAGGACTTGGAATACGCTCACCCATCCTAAAATGTTCTGTGGTTCCTGAAGTGCCAAGTCCTGGCTAGTGCTACTATACCTCCTAATGTGTTATTCTTGAGTGTATATTTCAGATTTGCTGAGAGTAGGGGTCTAGGGCCTGGGGTAAGATAAAGCCATGTGGATAAGGGATAGATTTCTCCTTAAAGGAGAACCATGATAAGTAGCCATATGTTTGAAAAAGGATGCACTCTGATAGGATTGAGAGGACTCTTGCCAACATGGTGGACTGAACTAATGGAGGTAGGTTCCTACATTGAAAATTATATAAATTCTAGTTATTATGTTAAGAATATATAATTAAGCTCAAAAGAAATAAAATCAATTCTAAGTTACAAGTTAAAAGAGGATAAAGTAAAACTGCAAGTAGGAGTTAAGACTAGACATTTCAGTGGGCATCAAAAGGTGATACACACATAAGTCCCAGTTAGAAAGATTGCCACGCCATAGACCATCACATTCAGCTACAGGGAAATGAAACTGAGCATCTTGCATTAAATCAACATTGAGGGAATACTGCCTTATCTTTGAAATGAGACTATAGGTTTTTACCCCAATGTCTTAGATATGAAGCAAGCAAGCAAGATGCCTATAAATCACCAATGAGTTTTAGAAACGTCAGGTCAAAAATTAATTTTAAAAGTGTTATGAATTTAGGCAACTCATATGAATTATAAGGCATAAACAATATATTTTATAAGAAGTCTTTTCATTCCAGATCTCTTAAATACCAGAAAACAACTTTCAAAATATATATTAAATAATTGACAAAGAACTAAAGATAATAGAGAACTATGAAAGAGAGCATGCTTACAGTGTTCAAAGTAAAAATGGACTAGAAACTGTGAGAAAAAAAAGCATTACATAAAAATAGTAGACATAAAAAAACTGGAAATTTTGTAAATGAAAATGTAGTCCTTGAATTAAACAACGAAAAAAAAAAAAGCTTACAAACAGACAAATGAATCCAATGATGAGACATCACCTAGGAGAGAATAAATAAATTGTGTATAAGGTGGAGATCCTGAGGAAAGAAAAACAAGTCTTGAAATTGGGGCTTGACAACACACTCATTGTTAATGTTTTAGTCTATTTGTATTTTTCATGGACTACAAAGGCAATTTAGAACAGTTTTAAAATGTTTTTCTCCTATGATTGAATTTTTCTGAATTATGCTAACCACTTCAAAACTTGTACATATCACAAACTTATACATTGTTATTGTGGAGAGTAAAATTGTAGGGACATAAAAAATAATTGAGCCCGACCACTTCGAAATCTCCACTGGTGTCTTTTTAGAGATATCAGCCTCATGTTGAGAGGGCTCTGAATGTATCTGCTGTGAATGGACTCACCTACCATGGAGACAGAAACAGGGAAGAAGTGCATGGAACTCAAAATAGCAGGTGCCCAAAGTGATGTCAGATAAATCCTAGTATTCCACAGTACAGTTTGTGGGAGGATGATCTTAGAAGCAAGGAATAGGGACAAGAACTTTAGTTAAAGAATGAGTCCCATAAAAAGATACAGAGTTGTAAGGAAGCTTAATGGATGAAATCTTTATATAAGACAGAATTCCTTTGGGTATTTTATTTTCAGCATTTGACATAAACATTGAAGAATGTGTTGAATGGTGACAAAAAAAAGAGAAAGCAAAACAAAGAAGATTTTATGCAAAATAAAGAAGGACATACCATGAGCAATGGCAAGCCTGAGCTAGGAAAGAGTGGACAGTGTTCTTTAACTGATAAACTAGATAAATGGACATTTAATGTGGAGATATAATCATAGTTAGAAATTGAGAGTAGAGTTTTGCAGAGAAATCTAGGAAGTAGAGTTAAAATTAAAGATTGACCGTAAAGCACACAATAAGAAAAGTAGGCAACCAAAGAGATGTAGAGCTTGCAAAAATGAGAGCAAGATATTATGAAAAAGAGAGGAAACATTAAAAGAATTGAACCTCTGATAAGCTAAAAGAGAATGGGTGTTCAAGCTATGAGGATTGTTGTCTGATGCTGAGGTGTTGTAAGAACGAGGAATGAAAGAATGAAAAGGGGATTTGGGGGAAGGTATTTAAGCAAAGGGATACCATTTAATTTAATCATTAGGTGACCATTATTGACCTTTATTGAGTGCTTTTTAGAGTGATAGTGGCATTTCAGTTTTTAAAGTTAAAATGCTGTGTCAGTTGTTATCCCAAAATACATTCCCCCAGTCTTCCTGGCTACATCTAGCTGCTGGTGAGCCTACAAAATATAGTTCTTACATTCGGGAACTTCTTGCTACTTCAGCCTAAACTTTAATCAAGATAAAACAGAAATTACAACATAAACCTAAAATATGAGGCCTTGGATTAGTGGTCAGGCAGTATGGACCCATAAAGTTGGAAAGTTGGTGACCCTTGTTATGTCATCACCGTTGGTGAACTGTCATCTTTGAAAACTTGTAAAGCAGAACATGTGGCTCTTGAGTCTGTATCTCTGGGGAAATAGTTGTAAAGAGCCATGATGTGAATGAATAATGCCCTATTCTTACTGATTTATGCAATTTATTACAATAAAGTAAAAACCTCAGGCAATATTTTACTTTCAAAACAAGATTTTATTTACTTTCTGGGCACATGGCTGCATAGGTATGAATGACTTCTCATCCTCACACTTACAGCCAGGTATGGCTCTGCAGGTAAGTTCTCACCAATGAAATATGAACAGAAATGAAGGGTGCTTGTTTAAAAGGAGATTTCTTGCCCTGGTCTTCCTCTCTTCCCTTTTGCAGGCTGAAATGCCCAATGTGGTGGAAGTACAATGTCAACCATGCTGAGGAAGCCAACATCTGTGTAAATGATGGAGCATGAAATGAGAAGAAAACAAATCCCTGAAAAAAAAAAATCACAGAGCAAATCTGCCTCACGTACCTAGGCTCTTTGGGCTTTTAAGTTGTTCTGTGTGCATGAGATAACTTTCAATCTATTTTAAGCCCTTGCATTTTTTTCAGCAGTTTAGTCTTTATCTTAATAAAACTGCGTAGAAGAATATGGGCTGATTGCTACTTTTAAAAAACGAATGGGTAAATTGAGTTGTTAACGATAAAAAAAAAAATCGACTCATCTTTAGAGTGGATAAGAGACAGATGGATTGTGTGAAAATAACTAACTTATTGTCCTTTCGTCACATAGTTTCACACATGCTTAGGAAGTAAGATATTAATGAGAATTATAAGGGGAAGACTTAGTCATGAAACTTTATCACAGATATCTCCTCCAACTGTCAGAAAAATATGTATATGTACAATAGAATATAGAGTATATAGTATAGTTAAGAGTATATATGAAGTATAAATAGTATAGATTATAAATTGATAATATACTAAATAGCATAGAGCAGGGGTCCCCAATCCCCTATATAATATAGGAACCGGGCTGCACAGCAGGAGGTGAGCGGCGGGCAAGTGAGCGAAGCTTCATTTGTATTTACAGCCGCTCCCTATCACTGGCATTAGCGCCTGAGCTCCGCCTCTTATCAGCATTATGGTGAGCTGTATAATTATTTCATTATATATTACAGTGTAATAATAATAGAAATAAAGTGCGCAATAAATGCAATGCGCTTGAATCATCCCGAAACCATCCCCCCCACCCCAGTCCGTGGAAAAAATTGTCTTCTGTGAAACCGGCCCCTGGTGCCCAAAAGGTTGGGGACCGCTAGTAAAGAGTACATAGTATATGCAGTGGAACAGTAGATAGAGAAGTATTACATATTACTTTCTATGTATTCATAAGTATATCATAAATATCTATATATTAATTTCTACACATTCACAGAGAGTATATGTTTTCTGACATTAGCAGAAGATTGAATTTTCACAATTCACAAAGGAACAAAACCTTCTAGGTGTTCTAAAATTAGGTAGAAAATAGTTACTTGTAAGAAAAAATCTAGAAATTCATCATTAACTCTCTGAATGTGTGAATGAATCTGACATTTCCTAGGAGCTAATGAGATACATGCTTGCTGTCTAACTTGTCAAGCATTCTTTTTTGGAAATCTTGAAAAGAGAAGCCTTCTAAATCTGAATCACTAAGGTGAGACCAAGTCAAAACATACCAAAAATGAGAATTAGATTCCTGTTCTCTAATGGTGTTTCATATGAAAAAGCAAGGTCTCTACTGTTGGATAGATTTGATTTAGAATCCTCCTCCTCTGAATGACTGGTTGTCATCTTAAAAAATTTGTTCCATTTCTTGGAGGCCTGTGCATGGTAAAAAATTAGCAGTCCAAACCAACAACAATTTTGGTCCCTACTATTGCCAATGTTGTAATTGTATTTTTTCCTTTTCCTTTTTTTTTTTTTGCATTTTCACCTGTTTATTTTGTAACTGTTCTCCTTGTAGAATTCAAAATCCAGTGTCCTAATTATAAGCTCAGATTTAGACCACTTGATCTCTTAATGCTTGATAAAGTGGTTTAGTCCATAACCCACTCAGCCAGTTATTGGCAGTGGATGGCTGCTGGATTCAAATTCATCTTGGATCTATTCCTTTAAGTAAATATGCTTGAATTTTGATGTGTGTGTAAAAAATTATGCTGTTTGCACTTGTAAAAATTAGCCTAAAACTTTCATTCATTTTTTCACTTTTGTGAACTAGTAATATATTTTTCCCATTTATCAATCATATCTTTTCCTGATATTTGTTTTTAAAATAATACTTTTTCTCTGAAAATAATCCTTCATTAATTATTTACATTGCAAATATTTTCTCCCAGATTATGACTTACCCTTTACGTTTTTCAGGATGTATTTGATAAATAGATAGTCTTTATTTTAATGCCGTTGTATTTATAAACCTTTTCTTCTAAGATTAGCATTGCATCTTAAGAAATTCTACTCTTTCCCCAAGGTGATAAAATGTTTTTCTAAACATTCATCTGAAATTATTAAAACTTTACCTGCCACATTTAAATCCTTAATCCTTTGAGATCTGACTTTTGCCTTTGAGGCATGGCAGGATTTAATCGTACCTAATGGTTTTTCTCTATTAGGTAATAATATTTTAAAATCTCTTAATTTGTGACTGTCATTTTACATCTCATAATTTTAAATTAAGCTTATATGAATAAATATTAAAATTATTTTGGAGCATGTAGCTTTTTATTTGCTAATGCTCCATTTAGGACGTTTTCATCTATATTTATATGAGAGACTGGCCTCAAATGTTTCCATTCCTTTTTAAACTCTTATAAGATAAATATATTTGAAAGTTCACAAATTATGAATATACAGCTCAGTGAATTTGTGCAAAGTGAACATACTCATGTATTTTGGATCAAGAAATAGAATACTATAAGCATCCCAGAAGCTTTTCTTGTGACTCTTTGAAAGCATCATCTTCAAAGGTATTCAGAGTTCTGAATACATTTAATCACTAATTTATTTAATCACTTATTTAAGTAAGTTTTAATTTTAATTAAAATTAAAACATTGAGTTACTTCACTCTGTATGACAGACTCTAGGTCCATCCACCTCACTACAAATAACTCAATTTCGTTTCTTTTTATGGCTAAGTAATATTCCTTTGTATATATGTGCCACATCTTCTTTATCCATTTATCTGTTGATGGACACGTAGGTTGCTTCCGTGTCCTGGCTATTGTAAATAGTGCTGCAATGAACATTGTGGTACATGACTGTTTTTGAATTATGGTTTTCTCAGGGTATATGCTCAGTAGTGGGATTGCTGGGTCATATGGTAGTTCTATTTTTAGTTTTTTAAGGAACTTCCATACTGTTCTCCATAGTGGCTGTATCCATTTACATTCCCACCAACAGTGCAGGAGGGTTCCCTATTCACCACATCCTTTCCAGCATTTATTGTTTCTAGATTTTTTGATAATGACCCCTCTGACCAGTCAGAAAGAGAAAAACAAATACCACATGCTAACCCATATATATGGAGTCTAAAAAAAAAAAAAAGGTACTGATGAACCTAGTGGCAGGGCAGAAATAAAGACATAGAGAATGGACTTGAGGACATGGTTGGGGGACTGGGAAGCTGGGGCAAAGTGGGAGTAGCATCAACACATATACACTACCAAATGTAAAATAGCTAGTGGGTAGCAGCAGCATAGCATAGGGAGATCAGCTCGGTGCTTTGCGATGACCTAGAGGAGTAGAATAGGGAGGGGGGAGGGAGGCTTAAGAGGGAGAGGATATGGGGATATATGTACGCATATGGCTGATTCACTTTGTCGTACAACAGAAACTAACACAACATTGTGAAGCAATTATACTCCAATAAAGACGTATATATAGAAAAATTAAAGCATTGATATACATAACAACTTGGATAAACCTGAGAAATTATATTTTATATAAAAAGCCAAGTTCAGAGGAAACAAACTACATGATCCCATTTACTTAATATTCATGAAATAACATACTTACAGAGATAGAGAGCAGATTACCAGATTAGTGTTTGCCAGATTAGAGATAGGGAATTCCTTGGCGGTCCAGTGGATAGGACTTTGCACTTCCACTGTCAGGGAGCTCGGGTTCAATCCCTGGTCAGGGAACTAAGATCCTGCAAGCCACTCAGCATGGCCAAAAAAGCAAAATAATAAAAAAGATTTGAGGGAGAGAGGTTAAGGTTAGCATGAAGCTATACATATGATAAAATTGCATAAATCACACACACACACATGCACGCGCACATACACACACGCACGCGCACACGCACACACATGCACGCGCACACACACGCACAGATGTGAGTGCATTTATAACTGGTGCAATATGAGTAATTTATGTTGGTTGAAGCAATATCAGTTTCCTGGTTGTAATACTAAACTGTAGTTACGGAGGATGTTAACAGAGGGGGAAGCTGGGTGAAGAGTGCAAAGTAAACGTGTACATTTCTTTGCAATATTGTGTGGATACGTAATTATTTCATAATAAAACAAAAAATATTTTAAAAAGCACAATTTTGAGTCCTTTAGTTTATTTGTTTAAACAGCAATGTATAACAAAAACATTGTCTAAAATTGCCTAAATGCATTTACTGTTAAAAATGATCAGTCCTGTCTGGCTTATGTGTATGTTAGGAAAAATAAGAAATGAGAGTACATCAAACGGTTGGTAAGGATGTGGAGAAAAGGGAACCTTTGTATATCGTTGGTGGGAATGTAAACAGGTACAGCCATTACAGAAAACATTATGGAGGTTCCTCAAAAAATTAACAATATAACTATCATATGGTCCATCTATTTCTTTTATGGTTATGTATCCAAAGGAAATGAAATTGTTATCTTAAGGAGACATCTGCACTCCCACATTCATTGCAGCATAATTCACAATAGACAAGATATGGAATCAATCTAATTGTTCATAGATGGATGAATGGATAAAGAAAATGTGGTATATATGTACAATGGTATTATTCAGCCTTAAAAAAGAAGGAAATTTTGTCATTTGGGACAAAATGGATGAACCTGGAGAACACTATGCTAAGTGAAATAAGCCAAACACAAAAAGAGAAATACTGCATGATCTCACTTGTATGTGGAATGTAAAAATTTGAACTCATGAAAGCAGAGAGTAGAATGGTGGATGCCCTGGGCTGGTGGGTGAGGGAAACATGACGCGGAGATGTTGGTCAAAGGTACAAAGATTCATTTATATAGGATGAATAAGTTCTGGAGTTATAATGTACAATATGGTGACAATATCTAAATTTGAAAGTGTATTATTCTTGTCCTAACTGAAGAGGCACGTCCAACGCAAAACCCATACAAGAAAATAATCCCCGTGTAGTGTAAATGATGAGAAGAAAAGGCTGACAAATAAATATGCACAGTCTTTTTATCCCTTTGAATTTTGATGATCTGAAAGTAATTAAAAAATCATATGAAATATGAAGGCACATGGATGAGAATGCTACAGAAAAATTATGAAATCTTGGTATCTATTTAATATAGCTTGGCTAATTATCTTTGATTACAACCATATATTTTTCCCTTTAGTTTTATGATTTTTCTTTAACATAAATGCTCCCATTAATTACATTTTTCTTTTATTTCTTACCTTCTAACTTGATACTCATCATTACTAGAAAGCAAACAATGTATTTCAATGACAAGATCAGTGAAAATCTATATATTATTAACTAAGGATATCAATTTAAGCACTAACAATTAAATTCAGAGCAAAGGAAAATAATCTTTAAAACAAACAGAAAACAGAAGTTTTCATAAATTTGGTATCATATTGTTATTTTAAAAAATACTGCTACATTCTAAGGTTGTGAGGAAATGCTCTTCTGATGAACAAAGGTATTTTTAAATATTTGAAACACAATTTTCTATACATGGGTTCGGAGATATTATACCATATCTGTACATTTATTGGAAGGCATAGTTAAATAATGTACTTATAATATTTCTAATAACAGTAAAAGCATTTGTACCAGATACTGTGCTTCATGCATACCTTTATAATACTAATCCTCAGAATAACCCAAGAAGATATAATTAGTACAGTTCAAAACTAATCATGTGATGTTTTTAATATTCAAAACTTGTGAATAATAATGCAATTAAATGTTTAGGCACTAAAACCCACTTTAGAAATAAAACTAATATGTGCATTTGAAGCTCCCATTTTCCTGGGCTGATAACATCCCTCTTTCTCTCTGTCCAAATTTGCTTTAGAACATTCCTGTGACTTTAAAAAAATGTACTCTTCATATTATATTCTTAGCTTAACCATGTTTTACAGTTTGTACTTTATATAAATCCTGTTTTATGTAGTTGTAAACCTGCTTTTTAAATTTTGCCTTGATTAAATTTAACACAGTTTAACACTTTGAGATACGCAACTTCAGTTCACCCAGTTTCGTTGTGGATTACTGTTCCATTATGTTGCTATGCAAAAACTATTTGGATGTTAGGCTGTTTTCTTAATTTTTTTGCATAGTATTTCCTTCTTACTTTGTGTAAGATTTTTCTTTTAGATGTATACACAAAAGTGGAATTGTTTGTTTTTTCTTTTTATTTATGGATGATCCCTATGTTTGTTTGATGAATAATAATCTAGTTTATGCCTTGAAAATATCTTCTTCCACATTAGAACATCTTTTGAAGTGAAGAAAATTAAAATGTTGATGTAGTCAAATTTATCAATCATTCCTTTATTGCTTTTATGTCATACTTAATTTCATAATCTCCAAAACATAAAAATAATGACTAGCTAGTCTTACAAAAATTTAAGGATCTTCTTTTCAAATACAGGTCTTTAATACAAAGAAAATTTTTGCATGTATTGCTTGGGATTATAATACATTTTTGCATGTATTGCTTGGGATTGTAATACATTTTTTTTTTTTTTTTTTTGTGGTACGCGGGCTTCTCACTGTTGTGGCCTCTCCCGTTGCGGAGCACAGGCTCCGGACGCGCAGGCTCAGCGGCCATGGCTCACGGGCACAGCCGCTCCGCGACATGTGGGATCTTCCCGCACCGGGGCATGAACCCGTGTCCCCTGCATCTGCAGGCGGACTCTCAACCACTGCGCCACCAGGGAAGCCCTGTAATACATTTTGACTCAACATTATTGACTTTTTTTTTCAGTACTATTTGTGGAACTGTCCAAACTTTAACTTGTCATTTACACAGATTGAGTTTGGCTTCCCATTCATTTTCATTGGTTGATTTGCTGATATATGCTAATCCCAGATTTTTTTAATGGTTAAATTTTTGGGGGTCATGATCTATCTGTTTCTATGTCTTCATTCCTAACATTATATAGTTATGGTTTCTCTCTGTTTCCTTGATCCATCTCACCAGAAGAAAAGTGGGGAAAGTTACTACTTTGATTCAGAAGGTGGGTAGAAAAGAAGGATATATCAAGTGATGGACTACATCACTCTGACATATATTGACATATATAGCACGAGTAATGCAAGAATATAAAATGTTATTGTTACATTTGTGTCCAAAAGAATACTAGCCGAATAATATTTGACAATGACATTATAAAATTGCTGGTCACACACACTGGTTGCTCTTTTTCTCTCAAGAAAAAATCTCTGGCTTTCTTGACCATCTCTATTTTGTATTTGTTTTCTATTTCAGTTAGTTTTCAATAATTCACTTAAAAATTACTTACTTCTTTCTTTAGGTTTAATCTATCTTTTTTTCTCTTTAAATTGGATTCCTGTTTCATTAATATGTTAGCCTATTTGCTTTTCAAATTATTGACCTTAAGTGCAATGATTTTTTTCCTATAGAAGCTTTTAAAGGAATAAATGTTCCTCTAAGCCCATCTGGGCTTCATCCCGCAGTCTATATCAGCAGTATTTGCATTATCATTCAGTTTTAAGTGATTTTCATTAATATGGAAATATTAAACATTAAGATTTATTTCTTTCATATTATTTTGTATTTCCATATTATTTTATTGTTTTCTTTTCTGTGTTATAAAGAATACGTATTTGTTACATGCTTATGTTAGCATTTTGGAACTTATACACTGTACTTCTCCCTTTAAAATAACTATTATTGAAATTATAATGTCCATTTCATTAAAATTTTGAAGTGAATAAATTTCTTCATTCTCTTTTCAAACAATTCAATGACCTTACAATACTATACCTATATTATCACTAATGGGGATATTTCGATTTTATAGTTTCAACATTTGTTTAGATTTACCCACACAATTACAGATTTTTCTTGGCTACAAACCATACATTTTCAATCTTTTTTGGGGGATCATTTTCTTTCTTTCTTTTTTTTTGTGGTAGGCGGGCCTCTCACCACTGTGGCCTCTCCCGCCGCGGAGCACAGGCTCCGGACGCGCAGGCTCAGCGGCCATGGCTCACAGACCCAGCCGCTCCGCGGCATGTGGGATCCTCCCAGACCAGGGCACGAACCCGTGTCCCCTGCATCGGCAGGCGGATCCCCAACCACTGCACCACCAGGGAAGACCCTCTTTCTTTCTTAATAAAATATAAAACTATATTAGAAAGAATTAATGGATGGCACAGTCACTATGTTTTTGTGGGTATCTTTCTTTTGAAAATTCTCTTAGTTTAGTATCATTCTGGAATGACAGTAAAGATCATTAACTCATCTTGCATTCAATCCAGATTGAATTCTGTTCCTGCAATGCTTTAAATTTACATAAAGCTAACTAAGCGTCATAAACTTATATACCTCTTACATCTAAATTTAATATACTTTGAAACCTAAAACTATTTTTAACCATAGTTAAGAAAAAGAGAACTGTGTATTTTACAGTGACTTATTTAATGGCTCCCAGTGTTGTAGAGAATTGTTTGATAAACAAAGTGCAGAAAACTGTGAATATGTGGTCTGCAATAACTGTTATAGAATTTCTATTTAAACACTTGTCAGTGGCACTGGAGGGTATTTAGTATTAAGAATGCAAATGAAAACTATAGAATTGAAAGAGGTATGAAGGAACCAGTGTGGTTCCTGACATTATAGACTTAACAGTATCAGCTTCTATCAATATTTTTCCACTTTAAGTTTTAGAAGTTGAGCAAGTAATTGTCCTGCTACAGAAGTTGTTATGAATGACCAACTACATTGGTTTTAAAGTGTTCATCAGTTAGGAATAAAAGTATGTGTTTTCAAAAATGTTTGTAAGGAAATATAAAAAGAGTTCCATCTCAGTCTTGGCATTATGAAGTCCCAGGTTACTCACTCAGCAATCGTTAACTTTATTTTAGCATTTGGGGGTCAATTGATATTACCTAAAACAGGCAAAATGTTTACTGCTTTGTTTATAGATGAGATGGCACTCTGAATTTAGTTCATTTGATAAAAATAATATTCAGATAACGGTCTTAGTTCAATATTTTTGTCAATCAAATCTTTATAATTCATTTTATCATGTTGAAATGCTGTCTCAGTAATCATAATAAATTATCTTAAAGTAACTATAGTTATTTGATATATATTTTTTTTAAGAGTGATTTTATTCTCTAACTGTACCTCCAACCACTATTGGGCACATCAGGAAGTAATTTAAAGACTTGAACTTCAATTTGACTTTAACTCTCTGAGAATCAATTCATTCATTACTAATAGTAAAATGTCCACTTTTTAAAGATAAATCACTTCAGTGAATCTATATGAAGGGTTGGGCGCATAACAGCTCAATACGTTACATTTGTTGACATTTCCCTGGCTTTGTATTCACTAATTTACAAAGGCCTGATTTTATTATTTTACCGGTGAGCCTAAATTCCTGGAATCCCAACATATATCTAAAGTGTCTTGTGGCAAGTGGTTTTCTGCCTAGGATAATATTTGAGAGAGGAATTAGCAAATTGCTGAAAGCTCAAAAGAGTTTTGATTATTTAATCAAACCATAAATGGTGACCCTCTCTGAAATAAAAGACTCACTTATATCAAGTAGCACACAACACAGTGAAGACACAGATGAGAGCTCCACATACTAGAGTAATGAAACATGGTAAAAGCCCAGGCAGGCCCAGTTACTGGGCTCTGAGAAAAGTGTGGGTGCCTCCAGGAGAGGCTTTCCAGAGAGAGTGCATTATAGGAAACCACGATATTAAATGTTATAATTGCTTCTGTGGTTGATGATGGCTAGACATTGACAAGGGAGATTCAGCAGTATGCTTATATAGCCTCTTCTATTCTTCATTTGTTCCAAGAAATGAGCATATAATTTGGTGTGATAGCAAGCATATTTGCTACATGATCTTTTATTGCATGATAGCTTCTTATGCAAAAAAAAATAGATAAAATACCCACTCTTGCTATTCTTTGGTCAAGAAATGGATACGTGTGAATGGGGACAGACTTTTGAGTCTTCCACTTTCTCTCCTATTTCCCTAGGCTTGGACAAAGTAATGAGAACAATTTTACCCTAAGGTCCCATCTTAGAGTAAGGCTTAACATTATTGAGAAAAACACAGTCTTGTTAGACCATAGGAAAAAAATCATACTTTGAATGGAAAGTGTGAATCAATAATGACAGCCAAGGTATGTGGAGAGAGGGGATGAGAAGATAATGTGAGATACCTACTAGAGGAAAGGGCACTAAAAGAAGAGTCTGGAGCCCTGGGTGGCAGTTTTATGCAATGTGAAATTGTGTTGGTCCTTAATTCAGTATCTGGGGAAAGATAACAAAACCTCCTAGAATGTGTTTTAAGGCTCATATACTCCAGGAATAGCATAGGAAGAGAGGCTGGGTGATAAAACTTTATGACTCTAGCTTTACAGTATATAAACTAAAGCTGGAGATTGTATGCTTTTCGCTTTCTGTCATCTTCATCTTTCTTCCTCTTCCTCTGTTTTCTTCTACTCTTCCTTCTCCTTTTTCTTCTTCTTTTAAAATATAATCACAAAAACAAACTCTGAAAGGACCCTGTGCCAAACACACAGTGCTAAAAGTACTTAGTGACTTTGTGAATACACTTGCAATGTCAAATTTAAAACAAGTGATTCCTGGGAAAAGAAAAATTACAGTAATCATCTTTCCTGGATATGCAGTAGTTAACTATCAGATCAAACAGAGAGAACCACATCCTATACTTGGCAGGCTTATAAAGTGTTAAACACATCAAGAGGAGAATTTTGACCTGGTTTGAAAGATGCATCCAAATTTTTTATTTTTACATTTTGAAAATGCTATGCTTCTTCAGGTAATTCAGTAAAATCCAAATGAAAATTCTTCTAACAAAAGTAAATACAGCTTCTTGTATTAGGTGCCAATTTTTTGTTTATTGATAAGCAAAATGAAAGGCATCTATTTTAAAATTGTTGACACAAGAAAAAAAATCCTTTCTTTTGAATTAAACTCATTCAGCTACAACTAGGAGTCAATCTTTAGTAAATTATAATAAAATAGATTTTCAAGAATAAATTAGGTAATTGATTTGTTCAAACACCTTCTATATAACAGACACTATTCTAGACCTGGAGATACCAGAGGGAATAAGACAGAAGCTATTCCTTCCTTCATCGGAGCTTCTAATTTGGCTGGAATGAAGATAGACAATAATGAAGTAAATAAGATACTTTCAAGTTAATGTACATTAAGAGAAAATTAAAATTAACTGAGATAGAGGAATTGAGGACAAACGTATGCGTTGGGAGGGGGAAAGGTGTGGGATTTCCTCTCTGAGTCCTTTAATTACCTCAATAATGGATGGATGTATGATCATTTGGTAATCACTTAAGAGTAACTGGGAAAAACATATGTGAGTCTAAAAGAGAATAAAGCAATTAGAAAACACTTGGTTTAGGGAATTTGCCATTGCTAGGGAATGAGTTGAGAGACGGTTTTTTTTTTAATGATAAATTCAAAGCAAACTGGTCATGTAACTTTATATTTTTTTAATTTTTAAAATAAATTTATTTATTTTATTTTTATTTTTTTGACTGTGTTGGCTCTTCATTGCTATGCGTGGGCTTTTTCTAGTTGTGGCGAGCCGGGGCTACTCTTCGTTGTGGTGCATGGAATTTTCATTGCGGTGGCTTCTCTTGTTGTAGAGCATGGACTCTAGGCACACGGGCTTCAGCAGTTGTGGCTCGCGAGCTCAGTAGTTGTGCCTCGTGGGCTGTAGAGTGCAGGCTCAGTAGTTGTGGCACACAGGCCTAGCTGCTCCGCGGCATGTGGGATCTTCCCGGACCAGGGCTCGAACCCCTGTCCCCTGCCTTGGTAGGCGGATTCCTAACCACTGCACCACCAGGGAAGCCCTGGTCATGTAACTTTAAATGTTGAGATGCAAGCAGAAAAAATGCAAATGGATTGTTATTTGTTTTGTTTTATTAATAATACAAGGATATTCTGTGGAGTTTGTAATTTTTTCATTAAAATGATGGACTTATTCTAAACAGGGTACGAAGGAATAGAAGAAATATGGTGAATGGTGGTAGTAAAAACAAAAAATTGGCTGAATACAGGATTTTATGTCCTGGGTGTGATCAAATAAATTCTTGATATACAATCCCTTATCTGTAACCCTTGGGACCAGGTATTTTTATAATTCAGCATGTTTCAGATTTTAGAAAGTTACCATGTTAAGTAACATGTAAGTTAGCATTGTGTAACATCTCCAACAGAGATTGGGGAAGGACTCAATAATCAAAGATAATTGTTTTTCTCCATCTAAATATATGCAGAATTCCATCAAGTGAGAGAACCAATGACTATAAAGTGAGATGAATAAAGTCAATTGGGTCAGGTTTTTACCACAAAGTGAGTTTTAGCACAAAACTTATAAAAACACCATTTGCTTTTACAATTTTAGTATTTTGAAATTGCAGCTAAGAGATTTTGAAATTGCATTACTTAAATGAGCAAGAAATATAGGAGGGAGTTTCAAATTGTGGAATACTTCAACTGGATATTTCACAAATGGTGCTATCATGATAAGTGGTCTGAAAGTATAAAGATTAGGGATGAGCAGAGGTAGAAAATAAATAATGATTTAGTTGGTGAGCTAAAAAATTTAGAGAGCAGGGCTTCCCTCGTGGTGCAGTGGTTGAGAGTCTGCCTGCCGATGCAGGGGACACGGGTTCATGCCCCGGTCCGGGAAGATCCCACATGCCGCGGAGCGGCTGGGCCTGTGAGCCATGGCCGCTGAGCCTGCGCGTCCGGAGCCTGTGCTCCGCAACGAGAGAGGCCACAACAGTGAGAGGCCCGCGTACCAAAAAAAAAAAAAAAAATTTATAGAGCAGAATGTTGAACAATTTTTATATATGGATATTAATGCCATGAGGAGTAAGGTTGCAGAGGAATTGTGTAAACTAAAATTCAAAAACCTCATAAATAGGAAAAGTGGCTTATCTATTGGTTGATGATAGCAATTAGGAAAGATATACTTGATTTTTGGTTAAATATTTTATTTATTTATTTATTTATTTTGGCGGTACGCGGGCCTCTCACTGTTGTGGCCTCTCCCGTTGCGGCGCACAGGCTCCGGACGCGCAGGCTCAGTGGCCATGGCTCACGGGCCCAGCCGCTCCGCGGCAAGTGGAATCTTCCTGGACCGGGGCACGAACCCGTGTCCCCTGCATCGGCAGGTGTACTTCAACCACTGCGCCACCAGGGAAGCCTAAATATTCTTTTGATATAACTCTTTTCCTCTAACTCTTTTGTAAAGTTTATTCTTATATTGCCTTTTAGTCTTTGGGAAAATGACCCACTCTCACATCACATAATCAAAACATGGAAATGAAAATAGACTCAGTAAATTATATGTTTGTTTAGTGATTCCAACAAGAATTCTCTTACACTCCATTCTCCCCATTCTGAAAAAACAAAAAAGTTATGAACTTCAGATAGGAGAGGTCAATATTTGAACTTAGAGCCTGGAGTGGTAACTTCCATGCTTTCCTTTAGCAGTGGTAGTTTCTCTTTTTTTCCTTCTTAAAGAAGGAAACTAAACAAAAAACAAAAGTGCTCCATTTAAAGCTTTGCCATTCAGGTAAATTGTATATTGCCTTTCAAGAAATTATACATTGAGTTAACATGAAATTTCAGATCATCAAATCACATACAAGAATCTGAGATCTTACATAATATCAAAATTTAATCATAATTTCAAAGACATAAGTAGCAATGTGGCACCAGGTGAAGCAGTAATATGCCTAGATTATAGACCTAGTTTCCCATTTTCATAACTCATTAGGAAATACTGAGGTTCAGATATAATATTTGAGTTTTCTAAATGCTATGTGCCATCATTGATTACATAAAAGTTAGCTATTATCATAATGAAATGTACCTATTCAATAGCTTGTGTGACGTACGCCAGGGAACTATGTATCCCCCCATCTTTGGGTTGTACATTTGTTTATCATAAGCAATTCTAGCCAAATAAGGCACTCTCTGTTAGTAAATACCAACAGTGTTTTTAATAAATATCTGCCATTAGCATATTTTCAAAGAGATTTGACCAGAATGGATTGTAGATCTCTGGGTAATTCTCTTCTTCTCAATGTACTCTCTGACTTCTGTCAATATATTCTTGACACATATGTCAGTTATCTTTATATAGTTTATCTTAAAACAGTTTCTGCAGTATTTCATTAAAAAAAAAGCTCTTAACACCCTAGTGACCATCTGGGTTTCAAACATATAAATGAGCATCCTGAATTATTGCTATTAAGTGTGTTGATAACAGCTTCATTCCTTCTGAGGCCTTTTAACAGTATATTTCAAGATCAAATATTTTGAGTTTGTTTTGTTATCCATAGTCATTCGAACATGTGTAAGATTGCAGTAGAGTGTGTAATCTTTCTAAAGCCACTTAAAATTTTTTTTCTGGCCAATAATTCTCTATAGGTATTATATTAATTAGATGCTTTGAATGAGCTTCCAGAAATACACTCTTCTTATGAGTCATCGTGTACATAGGTTTGATTTTCATTTAATTCTAGCAATGAACTTACAACCCTTTTCTTATAATACATACATTTAGCAGAAAAATAAAAGTATTAATTCACACACAGTACATCAATTAAAATTATATCATTCTTATTTTTTCTCAACATAAATGACCTTTGGCCACTAACTACATATTTCCAGTGACTGGATAGAGACCCGATGCCATTAACTGATAATTATAGAGTGTACTAGTTTATGAACATAACTGTATTCCAGATATCTAGCACAGGCTTTTATAAACACTGACTTCTGGGTGGTGTATTTATCACTATCCATCAACTTCTAAAATATCAACATGGTTTTGTTCTTTTCTCTGCCCAGTTCCAACCAATTGCTCCATAAAGAGGTCAAATTCTCTTTTTAATCTGTTCTGCCCATGCCATCTGAGAATAAAGATAAAGAATACCTTGTTTAGAGATGTTCTGCATTGAGCCTTAATGCAGTGTTCCCATGAACAAGCACTCCTGTCCCCACTTAGCAATTCTGACCTTTAAAGTCATTTTTTCCCCACGCTATTTAGAATGTCAATCGTCCTTCCTGGGTGAGAGTTTTAAGCACACTCCTGGCATTGTTGATGGACCTGATGTTCTATTACAGTAATCTAATTTGTCCATTTTCTCAACTGAAATAGTTGTGCATGACACTTGCTGCAAGTTTTGGAAGGCTAATTGACCTAAATCTTCACATCTAGCCTAAGAGCTTTCATTAGAAATTGGAAGAACACATTTTGACCTCTCAGTAAATCTATCTCAGATACCACTGTTTTAATTGGAGGGAAAAATTCAGCCTCTGTTCAAGTATTTCTGTCCCAAATCATAATCCTCTCAATTTGATTTGGGTCTCTCTAAATTAGGATAGATAGAAAAAAAAATTTCTTGGCATTTTAACATGTGCAGGTGGTGTCAGAGTGACTCCTCCATCCCACAAATTCTGATGGTGAACTTTGAACTCATCAATAGAAATCTTGTCAATTAACCATTTTTTTGGCTATCTTGTTCTTTAAATAATGAGTCTTGTTTCTATCAATCAGCCCCATGGTAGTAACTGAGCTGTCATGTCAGTTACTATTTCCTAATTTTTTTTTTATTCCTATAACAAAATACATAAAACTCTAAGACTGGGAAGTCCTTATCACAGCATTTGTCATAATCCACATCTATTACATTAAATTAGATGTGTCCATGTGGTCATGATAAAGACAACCTGAGATCTTCTGTATTTTGGAAGGTATATTTCATTTCTGAGCTGGTAAGGGTGTATGGCTATTACCCCTCTGAAAATAAGCTTGACAAATCCCTTCATTCATTCAACATAGCCCATCAGTTGTCATTCCACCAGAAAGTACCTGTTCACAAAAATAAGAAGCTACTTGGAGATCAATTCTCAAAAATCTAATTCATTAGCAGTCTAGAATTAGCAATGTTTTCCCATGATCATTAATTCTAAGAATCAATGTCCATAATTGTTCACCAGGCTTCTGCAAGCATTCCTCTAGAAAGTGTTTTAATTCTAACAGAATACCATCAATATTCAGT
Organism: Neophocaena asiaeorientalis asiaeorientalis; assembly: GCF_003031525.2. Lineage (NCBI taxonomy): Eukaryota > Metazoa > Chordata > Mammalia > Artiodactyla > Phocoenidae > Neophocaena > Neophocaena asiaeorientalis. Next base: position 6,885,682 of record NW_020174917.1, on the reverse strand, counting down.
AGACTCATGTCCTTGGCCTTCAATTATCTGTACTTTTAAGAAAAAAACCAGTGGTCATATTTTTTTTGTTGTTTTTGGCTGTGCTACTTGGCTTATGGGATCCTAGTTCCCCAACCAGGGATCGAACCTGTGACCTCTGTAGTGGAAGCTTGGAGTCCTAACCATTGGACCACCAGGGAATTCCCCCAATGGTCATAACTGAGTTACTTGTGAATAAATATAATGTATACTCAGGTGGAAAGCAAGAATTACGTTTTTCAGTGAGAAGAAAACCAATTTTATTGCTTTTTTGCCACTATTCATATCTCTTCCTTGAGGGTTCTAGCTTTTACCAGTTCTACTCACAGCAGCCAGAGAATTATTTTTTCACTGATCTCTTCTTTGCAATGTGTTGCTTATCTATCCCCTTATCAGTTCTCCTGGATCTATTTCCTCCAAGTTTCATTGATAAGATTTTACCCCCATAATTTTCCCCAAAGCTTTTATCACTTTCTATTAAAGATGATAAGGAAGCCATCTTGGCATCAACTTCTCATTTTGATTTTCCATTCTTTCCTTTTTCTTGCCCCCCAAAAGTGCTTTAGCTATATTTCATGGTTCAGAAAGGCAATCTGGGACATAGTGCTAACTTGAGATAACACAAAGGTCAAAGTGTCAAATTTGATTCATAGGAATGTGTCAACCTGCTATGCTTCAACCTCACAGGTATCGACATATGATAGCAAAGTGAGAAGAGGTTCAGGACCACCGCCAGCAACAGATTGGAAAAGTTTTCATACATAAATACAGAATTGTACGGCAAAATTCACTCTTTGCTACAAAAACTGGGAATGGTTGGGGTGGAAATTCTCTTCAAATTTTAGATTAGATAATAGGAAAAAAAAAGAGTTCTTCATTATTAGAAGAATTTTTGTGTTCAAAGATCTCTAATAAGTACTATTCAAAAAAATTTGTGTGTGTTTTCTTTAGTAATAATCTAAAAACTATGTAGAATTTTTGCATTCTTATAGATGGATTCTTTTATATTCGAGTAAAGACAAGTTGTAGTTATATCTACATAAGAGATACACTCGGATCATGGAAAAGACTCCAATATATTAACACAAAGTTACTAAGCAGAAGGCTAGAATATTAATCAAATTTTTCTGGCCCATGATATTTTTTATGGCATGATGCTAAGAATTTAAAGATAAGAAATGAATCAAATAGATAAGAAAGATTAACATATAAAAACTATTAAAAAACTTAAATTTTATATATTGAAAACAAGACATCCTTTAAATTTCAAGCTGATTATAATCTGAGTGTTCAAATGCTATCATAAATAAATAATCCATAATTTTTCATAATTATACAGAAAACAGGATTTCATAGTATATGTGATTTGAAGTTTTTAAATAATAAGAATAGCAATTAACATAACATTCTCCCTGAAATTGAGGTGACACTGGAAGAATCACCCTAATAAAATGTAATGTTGTTCAATTAGGGAGGTATGTTTGGGTGTACTACATGCTCTCAGTTCTGTGACATGTTCAGCTCATTTTGAAGCCTTCCACCCAAACTCATATGAATGTGAAGAATGTTCAATCTACATTTTCTTTCTTCTGGCCATGTGAAACTCTTTAAAACTAAAGAGTAGTAACCACTATGATGCCACACAGCACTCAGAAACCTTATATTTTCTAAAGAAGATGTCAAATTAATCTGCAGGATACATTTTCAGCTTATTGATGATTACAGGTCTTTCTGTTTTGAAAATTCTTGGGGCTGGTATAGCATAAATATTAGTGAAACAGGAATCTATATCTCTTATGTATGGAAAGGGTCATTTATGGATCTTCTGTTGGTATATAGATTCAGCAGCCACCAGGGAGAGTCACAAATCCGCATAATGCCCATCTGGGTACAATTTTGCATTTGATGTTCAGGTTTAACTGACAGATGTGTAAAATCACAGATAATTGAATGACTTCCCACTGACTTCACAGCTGTACTGTAGAAGCTGGAGAGTGTGAATTACTGCAGGGATGGTCAGCAAGAAGCCACACAACATCGTTCATATCTATGAGTAAGGCACTCATTTGTAAATATGAGCTTGGATTTACACATAAAAAACAACTTTTTTCATGAAATGTAATTTTTAAGATATAATCTTTAGTTTAGGAAACTGTTCATAAAATTTTTAGTGCTCATGCTATGACTATTATGGAAGTGAACTAACAGTATCAAATTAACATAAATGTGCTTTTTCATTGCTTTCAGATTTTATTTTCTTAATTGTTTATGTTTCTTTTTTATAATACTCCACATATTCATTTTGAAATTAAATGGTGCATGACTTTTGTTTGAATTATAACAAGAATTCATTTTGTGTATATTTTTAAATTCCTGTTTATTCAGAACTGCAAATCACCAATGATAAAAGAAATTAATCCAGAATTAAATTTGGTTGACAACTTTCAAAATTTTGCCCTGTAACTTAAGTGAACTCTGGAAATTTTGTATACCCATTACTCTTCCTATCCTCTGGGTTGTATCTGAAAATTGCAAATGGATCCGTTTCCCATGTGATTATCCTTCAGGGAGAAAAAGCAGAGAAAATGACATTGTTCTTCTTGCTACTTCATGAGACAAACTGTCGAGTCAGTCTATTTCTTGCTTTAACAACAGTATTTTGTAGACATTAATAAAATATGATCCAAAGAATATCACATTTATCAATTAAGTTAGCTATTCCATTAAAAGTGATGGAAAGGAGTTACAAAGAAAGACAGAGCAGACTCTTCTCCCTCAGCACCACAGCCAAACCCCTCTCCCCCACCCCACAAGAAATGTCTCAAGAAGGCAGAAGGTTTTACCTGTATAGCTCAAGGAACAAGGAACATATGTCCAGATGGCCAAAATGTGGTTTCTACCAATTTCCCTCAATCTGTTCTGTAAAACCATGTGGTCTATAAACTGTGGTAAGGTCTTATCTTTAAGATAAACTTTGCCTTCCTTAATAAAAACCTCCCACTTTTAAAGAGGGCAAATGACCACCTGTTGTAAAGACAGGATTTCCCAGCCTTCCTCTCTATGAAGGTGTGGCCACGTGACCAAGCTCTAGTCAATGAGATGGATGGAAGTGTCATGTGCTCATTAAAAACATTTGGTTATCACACATGGCCCACTGCTCTGTTTCCTTTTTCCACCTGATTTCCTGGTACACAGATGAAATAACAGAATCCCCAGCAGCCATTCTACACCATGATGATGAAGTTCACACTCAGGGATGTCAGGGTGATGAACTGGAAGGAAAGTGTTCCTGAGCATTAGGGAGATGCAATCTCAGCCTGCTTCTTCCAGCTTCTGCCCTTCCCCATATACCTGAGAGGGGATAAGCTTCTCTTTCGTTAAAACTTATTTTGGACTTCATTACTTCTTGTATCCAAGTTTAGTTCTAACTAAGTCATCATCTAAGCCTACAGCCATCTCTTGGGAAAGAAACATGTAAAGGGAGCCCTGCTCTCACCTTCATAAAGTTGCTTCCTGTGACCAAAAAATGCCTGGAGACTAGTGTGTAGACTTCATTATACTCTCAAAATGGTCTGCAAATTGTCATAATAGGATCTACTTAAAACAAAGAACACACAGCTATATCAGAGGGGGTTGTAAAATGACCGATATGAACCACATTAAGTATCCTGAAATAATGCAAGTAACATAAAAATATGCCAAATTTGAATACAGACAGATTACTGCTTTAAATTCCACAAAAAATTATATCTACCATGTTCATGGGTAGGAAGACTCGATATCATTAAGACATATATTCTCCTGAAATAAACCTGTATATGCAACTTATTCCAAAATATATATGCATTGCAACAAACCAAAAATAAAAAGACATAACTGAAGAATTATGTTGTATGACTTACCCTATTAAATATGAACATATATCAAAATTACAAGTTGTAAAATGTATTAATTCAGGCACTGTGGAATAGTTCCAGAATGCAAATTAGCAATGTAAAAGAATAGAAACATACACATAAATATTACGTTAGATATGCTTTTGAATGGCAATGCTCGGTCAATTATTTTATCTTTATAGGAAAATAAAGATACCTACCATATCTCATACAAACATATCAATTCTACATGGATTAATAATCTATGGATTAAAGGGAATTTAAATCTATTATTTAGGGATGGTTAGGGAACCAGAACCAGTGTGAGTGATATGGTAAAACAGGGGTTTATTTTAAAGATAAGACCTTACCTATTTTGTCAAAAGCTAAGGAAGTAAAGGCTGAAAAGGAAGCTATTAGAAGATAAGAGAAATGCCTTTAACCAGGGACCACATATAGGTGCTGGTGCAGGGGTCTATGACCGGTTGTTGCCTTCATTTCCAGTGATGGCCTTGGAGTCACACTATGATGCCTGATAGGGAGAAAAAATGATTGTGGTCCTCACGCTAGCAGGGTCAGCGTCCCAGGAGCGTTTGCTGTGAAACAGTTTACTGGGCCCCAACCCCAGCCTTTCTGACTCAGTAAGTTGGTGGTAGGAAAATCTGCATCTCCACCAACCCCACCTGAATCTGCATTCAGGTGTTGCTGATCTGGGAGCTGGCCTGGGAGCCACTCTCTGAGAACAACTGCATTGGACCAAGTCCAGCGGCGCCAGCAGCATCGGGAGCTTATAAGAAAGGCAGAATCTCAGGCTTCAATCCACATGTACTGAATCAGAAGCCAATTTTTTTGAGTGTTACTTATGTTTTTAAAAATATCTTTTTGTTTTAGAATAGTTTTAGGCTTCCAGAAAAATTATGAAGATAGTGCAAAGGGTTCCCACATATCCCACACCCAGTTTCCCCTATTATTAACATCCTACTTCACTGTATGTTTGTAAAAATTAACCAATATTGATACATTATTAACTGAAGTCCTTACCTTATTCAGATTTCCTCAGATTGTACCTAGTGTTCTTTTCCTGTCCATGGAGTCCCATCTAGGATATCACATTATATTGATGCATCCATATCTCCTTGGGCTCCTCTTGGCTGTGACAGTTACTCAGTCTCTCACTTTTGATGACCTGCCAGTTTTAAGGAATACTGGTTGGTACTTTGTAGTATGTCCCTTGATGATGTTTATCTCACGAGTAAACTGGGGATGTGGGTTTTCGGGAGGAAAGCCGCAGAGATGAATTGACATTCTCTTCACATATCAAGGATACACACTATCCACGTGACTTATCACTGTTGATGCTAACCTTGATCACTGAGTTGAAATAATATTTATTAGGTTTCCTGACTTTAAAATTACTGTTTCTTCCCCTACTTTTCATACCTTCCTCTTTGGAATGAAGTTACTCTGTGTAGCCCACACTTTATAAGTGAGGACTTATACTTAGCCTTCTTGGAGGCAGAATGCCTACATAGATTTTTTTGTAATTCTTTTGCTTTCAGAGTTTGGAATTGTAGCATTTACTTCTGTGTAAGACTAAGGAAAGGTAGATGAATGATTTTATTTCTGCCTAGTGGTTCCCATAAATCTAATTACCTCTGAGATTCATGCACAACTGGTATGTGTTAGTGCACGCTTTAAAACATGTGGAATCTAGCTGTACTTGAAAAAATATCTTTAGATTGAACAGCCACCTGTTTGGAAGTGATTCTTAGTCGGAAGTTAATGATGCCTCCCAATAATTTACTACTCTAGCTGAACCTACAATATCGCTGCAGCCCTGATAATAAGAGCTACAATTCATCAGTTCAGAATGATCTGCCAAGGCCCACCTGGACTGCACCTGCAAAACCAGCTGTGGTTTTTTTGCTCTCACAATTTGTGTCAAGATTTCTCCGCCAATGCATCATTAGGTTTGAGTTTTATGGAGCTACTGTCTCACTCCTCTACCCCTCTAGTTTTGGACAAATAGGGAATAATTAAGTGAGGTTTAAATAGTCGTGAGACTATTCAGAATTTGTGGAGAATAGGACAGGACCTTCTATCTCACAACTTAGGTTGAAGAGTCTGGTAAGATTTGCCCATCATTAAGTGGAAAAGCAAAAGAATAGTTTGTAGTTCCTGCTTTGGTTGTCAGGGTGACCTTCCAGGATACCTACTACATGGAAGAAAAAAGTTGAAGGGAGTTTGCTATTGATCCATCAGAAAAAAGGTGTAAAGCCTATTTCCTGCTTTTGACACTGTGTGATCCCTCATATATTGGTAAAAATAATGTGATCTTTTTGTATGAAGACATAAAGACTGGAAAAAGAAAGAGTTCCTTTTCTACTCCATCCAAACAAAGGCTGGATTGAGAAAAATAGTCATTCCTATATGGTTTGAAGGTAATACAAAGCAAGAATAAACAAAAGGAATTCAAAAGAGACACAGAGAGAGCAACAGTCCATACTATAAAATATAATTGTCATCATCAAAGTGCTTGAGGGTGTTGGACCACATACTAATAATAATTAGGGCTAAAAACAAGGGATTGGTCAGAAAATTTGAAAGTAATATAATTTTTAATGTTAAATTTAAATTGTTAATGCCTTGATATTTGATGGCTATAAATAATCTAGTTAACATAAATATCATTTATGTAGCATTATATTATAAATAATAGAAATAAGAACAAATGTTTGAAAAGTAATGAAAATTATAGAGAAAATATGCATATCATTAAAATGTATAAAATTAAATAATTATAATCAAAATAACACAGTTAAAACATTCAGTAATTCGTAAAATCAACTTGGTATTGCAAACATTCTGGTTCTGCCTCTGCCTCTAAAATGATATGCACCAAGCGTGTAGATAGGGATTGTGTGTGGTAGGAAAGTGAGTGTTAGAATGCCAAGGAAGTGTGTAATTACAATCAAACACAGACATAAATGCAGCTTTTTCCAAAACTCATTTGGAACCCACAGAAAGGAAATATTCTTATGTAAATGGTATGAAGGTGAAATTAAAGTAAGTGGTTTCATATAATTATGTACATATATATATGTACACATATATAAGTGTATATGTATATATGTATGTGTATACATATATATGTATATGCATATATCAAATGCACGAGGATGGAACATGGTTTTAAAAAGAAAAAAAAAGGGAAATTTTCCAGTAATATGGTGTTTTGGTATTTGGGTTAAACTCAGACTGAATTTAGGATACAATACTGGGAAAATAGGTTTTCAATCCTCTTATAAATGTGAGAGTTCTGTCAAATCATAAGGAATTATCTGACCAAAATCTTTAAGTGACTTTGGGACTCCATAGAGGAAAGTGAAGCACCAAGCTGATTATTCTCTGAGGATATTTACCACCTAGCAGAACAGTACTTAGGTTTGAAGGGACAGAAATGAAAATTCCAGGTCTGTTCTAGGTGGGATTCTAGTAGGAGACTCTACTCAAGTTTAGGCATTAAAGGTCTATAACTTCAGTGTGAGCCAGAAGTAAAACCATCCTACTCCCTCACCCAGAGGAATCTGAACGGAAAGTTGCATTGGTACTGAGCAGAGGAAGAGAAAAGAGTCATTGAGAAATAGAACTAGAAATTGAATCCTGTGGAATGACAGCCCCAAATCCACTTTCTTAGGTGGTCCAAAACACTACAAGCCATAGATTTTGATACTTTTCCAAGAATGATAATACTGGTAGGTGTCTGGATTATTAACATAAATTCTTATAAACCTCAGCGGTCTTTAATCAAATTTGAAACATCTTTAACCAAATTTGAAAAGATTTTGTCCATTATTTCTTCAAATAGTCTTTCTGTCCCTTTCTCTGTCCTCACTCTGTGTATGTTGGACTCCCACAATGTGTATGTTGGTCCACTTAAGGGATCCCTTAGACTGCTCATTTTTCTTCATTTATTTTTCTTCTTACGACTAAGACTATATAATTTCAATTGTTTTATTTTCAACTTAACTGATTCTTTCTCCTGACAGCTTAAATCTTTTGTTGAACACCTCAGTAAATTTTTAATTTCAGTTATTGTACTTTTAAGCTCCAGAATATCTGTTTGGTTCCTTCTTATGATTTCTATCTCTTTATTGACAATCTCATTGTGCTCATACATCATTTCCTTATTTTCTTATTTCTTCAGCTCTTCAAGTACACTTAAGACAGTTTATTTAAAGTGTTTATCTAGTATGTTCAATGTCTTTGTTTCTTCATGGAAAGTTTCTGTCCATTTACTTTTTCTTCAAATGAGCTATACTTTCCTGTTTCTCTGTATGTTTTGTATTTTTGTTTGTTTGTTTAAAATAGATGTTTGAATATTACAATTTGGTAACATTATAAATCAGATTCTCCCCCTTCTCCAGGGTTTGATATCGTTGATTGTTGCTTCTGTTCAGCTAGTTTCTTGACTGAGATTTCCTTGAATGCCAGAAGTTTAAACAAAGTAACCCAAAACAAAAACTTCTCTCCCAATCGATGTAGATTAGCTCAGTAGTGGGATCCTCCTTTAACACTGGCTAGACCACTTACAATTCTGCTTCAGCCTCAGCCGTTACTTCCTGCTTGTTCTGAGCTTATAGATCAACCAGTGGTAAAAGCTTAGTGTGTTTTTGGTCTTTTATGAGCATGTGTCCCATCCTGGACATGTGTATTACTTTCTAAATCCCCAAATGTACAAGAGCACTTTTGAATGCCTTAATTTCCAGATGACACTCTCTCTACAGCTTTTCCTTCCACTCCTTATGTAGCCTCTTTTATGTTTCAACCATAATATTTTGCCCTTGGGAGCTACAGTTTCAATCATCTTACAATGTTTTTGAGAAATGCTCACAGCTTTTCTACTCTAAATGGTTTCCAAGGTAGGCAAAATAGAGGTGAGTGCCTTGTGTCAGTCCCTCAGGTAGCCTCCAGATATTTTAGAACAGACAACACAATAATTTGAAAATAAAGGCTTCTCTGCTTCCTCTAGAAGCAGTGAACAGGATCCCACTAGGGATGTGGGCTGCTCTCTTTAAGACAGTTGTCAAATTGGGGAGGAGATAGGTCAAGTGCAGGGAAAACCACCTAACCATTTGTTGGACTGGACCCAACAAAAGAGTGCAACCATTTTTAAGTTGCTTTTCTGTTGATTCAGCATTTGCTTGGATGTTGTAAAACTCAACTGTTTTCTGGAATTCTGACAAAGTTGGTTCCAACAGTTTCTGCTTGTTTTTTTTCCCCTTGTTTCTGTGTAGGGATGGGAATCTGAAGGTACGTGCATCACAGTTTTCCTGATGTTACTCTCCAACAATTCATTTTTTTAACAGCATGATAGGAAAAGTTGCACAGAGAGACTCACTGAATTGGAAAATAGGAAAAATAAATTACTTGAAATTCAGGAGCATCAGGAAGAATAATTTGCTTAAAAATAAATAAAAGGGCAAAGAGAATAGAGTAAGTAGGGATTATATAAATTTAACTGCAGTTAGAAGGAGAAGAGAGAGAAATGTGGCATCAGAGATACTGAGAGAGTTATTGACCAAGAATTTTCCAAAATTGGTTAAAGACACTAATCAGTAGATTCAAGAAGTTTGATGAATACAAAGAGTAGTTAGTTAAGGAAAAAGAATCTACACCAAGACACATAAGAGAGAAACTGATGAAATGTAAAGGTAACTAAAAGATCCAAAAATATCCAGAGGAAAAACATGCACAATTTAAAGGCTGTGATAACTAACTTCTCAGAAGCAATGAAAGTCATCATATAGACAAATAACAGATGATAGACAAATAATATCATCAATATGTTGTAAGAAAATAAGTATTAAACTTGAATTCTATTATATAAACAGGTAACAAAAACCTTTAAGAATTCTAGGATTACTTAAATAAATATTTAATTCTAAAAAGCTGAGAAAATTGACAAAACAACCATAACTAAAAGTAAATATATGAAGAAGTTACCTCTGTTAGAAGGATACTACGTCCACAAAGAAGTTCAGAGATTTAGAAAAAAAAAATAAGAAGGAAGAATGAAAGAGAGAAGGGAGAGGAAGGGAGAGAGAGAGAACACTTTTAACTTTAAAAATGTAGATATAAAAAAATAATGTCTTGCTATAATAAACAAGATAAAATTATAATGTAAAATAACCATAAAATATAAGTTAGGTGGAGCTAGGTAATACAGGAGATTAAAGTTATCCAAGTCTCTTTTTTTGGCTCAGGAATAATGTAATAAATACATTATAATTAGGCTTTTATAGGTTAAATATTAATGTTGTAATTTCTTAAATAAGATTTCAAACTGGTAGAAAATATTATGATAAAAGAGTAGAATGATAAAAATAATATAAAAGGCTTGGAAAAAGCAACAGTATATAGAGGATAAACAGAAGGCACAAAAAAGTAATTTTGATATAAACATATCAGTAAATTTATAAAAATATATACACTAAAGTTTCCAGCTAAGAGATTAAAATTAAAAATAGAACACAATTATTTCATGATTAGAAAAGACATATCTAATATATATACATGCAATATGTAAGAGCAAAATGCTGTAGCTATATTATTAATAGACAATGAGATTTTACATTAAACAATGTAAATTAGATATAAAAGGGTCCCTTTTTAGCAATTAAATATATTATGATTCTAAATTAGCATGAATTTTTTAATACTGCCTAAATATAAAAATATCAAAAAGGACAGAACTAGAGAGAGATACAGAAAAATTCATAATCATATTGGGAGATTTTAATAATCATTGTAATCTGAAAAACAAGCAAAAACTATGTGAGGATATACAGGATATGAACCTCACTAAAAACACCTAATATGTATACATATTTGAATTTTATATTATATATGTATGTATATAAATTATTAAATATAAATCAACATATATGAAAATTTATATATATATTATATACATAAACCACTGCTCCTAACAACTGCAATACACAAAATTTGTAAATATGGATTATTTAATAGTTCATAATGCAAATTTCAGTAGTCTCCTAAGGACTGAAATCATATGCAGTAATTGTAATAAACCAAAAATAATAATATTTATGAATATCTAAGTAAGACCATCAGGTGTTCTGAGATTGTGAAATATACTTTTAAATAGTAAAAGAGTCCAAGAAGAAATCGTATTGGAGATTAGAAAACATTTTGAAATGAATGACAAACCAATGTAGCTAAGTTGATACTTAACAGAAATGTCATCACATCTAATGTATATATTGTAAAAGTGAAAGGCTGAAAATCATTGTGTTGAAAAGAATGTCACTCAAGGTGCTGGAAAAAATTCAAAATAAACTAAAAATGGTGAAAATAAACTAATGTGTAATGTAGAAAAAAAAAATGAAACCAATCATATATAAATAAATATTTTATAACTTTCAAATGACAAAAATTTGATAAATTTGTAGAAAACTTGATCAGAACTAGATGATAGAACATATATAACCAATATCAGCGATGAAAATGGTACATTAGCTATAGATGCTGCCAAAAGTAAAACATAACTATATTATGAAGAATTTTTATTAATGAAATAAAATATAACTTCATTAGGCAAGAAGAAAAGATGTAATAGAAAACACATAAAACCTTAAACTATAAGGTAATTGAATTACATTAATTCAATCATAAAACAATTGAATAATAAGTAATTCAATTATGTTAAAATGAAAACAACATTAAAAATATTTATTACAAATAAAATTCCATGCTTATATGATTTTCCCTAAAAACTCTAAAAATACTAAAGTAAAAGCAAGATACCTAGCTTATAAACTCTTGCAGAGTATAGAAAAATAGAGAATATATCACTAATCATTTTATGAAGCTTACATCAACTTTATCACCAGTAACTGACATAGCATTATAGGAAAGCAAATTACAGGCAACTCTAATTCCAGAATAAAAATGGAAATCTTAAGCAAAGTTTTTGCAAACTGATTAAAAAAAATACATCATAGCCCAGTTTACCTAATTTTGGTAATACTGGATTGATTTTTACATTACAAAATCAATTATTGTAAGACATCTCAGATATAGACGTCTATATTCTGCCCTTCTGCATTTTATGTGACAGAAAAAGATTACATCTGTCGCATAACATGCAGAAAGAGCTTTTGATTAACGGTAATGTATATCCATGATTTAAAAATACTCCTAGCAAATTAGAATAAAAGAGAACTTCCACTACATGAAAACAGTTATCTCCAAAAGCCAACAACAAACATCTTATTACTTGTGAAGTGAATCTTCTCTTTGAAATCAAGAAAGAAACAAAATGTCATCAAAGGTATTTCTACGTGACAATGGGCTACAGGTTTTGACCAGTTTCTCAAATGTTTATCAGCTTATTCATTATCATTCTAGTATATAAACACACGCACATGCACACACAAACATATACGCATGGTGATAATAGCATTTACTTCTGGCTTATTTTTGGTTTATATAGACAAGCTTGTCTATTATGTATTCTGTTGCGCTCACTTCTTTTACCAAAACATACGTGTGTGAGATGCATTCATGTTGTGTGTAGCTAGCTATATTTCATTAAGTTCCATTAGTAGAAAGTATTACCTCAATATACACCAATGTATTTTTCTATGCTACTGTTGTTGGAAATTTGAGTCTTTTTCAGTTTGGGGCTTTTATAAACAATACTAACACCTTTGCTGCATATGTACAAGGAGAGCTAGAGTTAATTCAGGGTACCTGTCTTGAATTGGAATACAAGCCTAACTAATCTTTGCCCAAGAGGGAGACATTATCTTTACTACACTGGAAGATAAACAAACTCTCTTTACTCAGGAGGAAGACACTCCATTTCTGTCTTCCAAGGCTGTGATACAAACATCCTTGAAAAGGTATTCCAGAAAAAACAGAGCTGTGACTCTGCATGAAAAACATGCAGAAACATGAGAGACCAAAAAAGAATTACTTCCCAACAGGAATCTCCCAATCTATGATTGTAGTATATCTCAATTTTAATTTATGTCTACTTTAATGTATCTAGATTTAGGAATATATTATTATCTCTAAGAGAAAAAAGGGAATTGCTATGTGGAGTGTCTTCTAAGGGACTTCTTGGGTACAGGTAATTTTCTATATTTTGATCTTTGATTAGTCCTTAAATTATACATATATATTTTACAAAACTGTGTTTGTAACTTATATCTTGTGATAAAATAAAATGTTTGAAAAATCCTTAAGAGGATAATATGACTAATATAACCCAAGACAGAAAAAATATGGATTTGAGCTAATCCATGGCTTTTTTGTACTTTCTGTTAGTCTTGGTCTGTTTCTGGTTTTTCTCTGCTTCTAGGGAATGGCTCCGTAGTGATCCAAACTGACAGCCTGGGGTTTGGGGAATTAATCACAAATACACAAATACAATATAAATACAAATACATTTCATTTGTATGCCTGATGGAAGAAGAAAAAACAGTATAAACCATGATTCTTAATCTTTTAGATCCATGGATTTTAGACATGGGTATTTTGTTTAGTTGATAAAGAATTTTAGACACCGTTTCTTTGAAAAAGAAAGTGTATATAAAAATGCACATATATACATTTTCTTATGTGTAATTTTATAAGGTTCATAGATCTTCAGGAGAACACCCACAGATCAGCTGTGAACTCCTGATTAAGAGCCAGTACTTGAAAGTTTCAAACTAGGTGAAGATGCAAAACACACTTTTAAAGCAATTAACAACACTTAACAACAGTACATGTGAAACACTAGATGAATGGCATGACCAGTAATGACTGTAGTAGTCAGAGGAATGGAAGGTCAGAAAAATGTTGGACATTGAGGAATGATTTACAGAAGAGGTGAGACCTGAATGGCAATTAAAATGGAGGGATACAGAGGCAAGAGCACTGTGAAAAAATACTCAGTGTATTCAAGAAACTGAACTCAAAAGGAAGCCAAAAACATCTTCAGTGAAAAAGGTGATGCCTAAATTAAATGTTAAAGTAGAATTCCGGAAAATAAAGACAAATGGATAAAGAATTGTAGGTATAGGGTACAATAAGGAGGCAAAAATTCTCTTTGTATGAGGATTTAAAAGCAGTTTGATTATACTGAAGTCTAAAGCAAGCCTCAAACTGGTAGTAGTAACAAATAGTAATGCCGAGGATGTCATAGAGGTACTTGTATATCAATTATTGCATATAGATTTTATTTTATGAAAAATGGAGACATATGCAGATAGAGAAATCAAAACCATGGTGCTGACCTCAAGAAAGAAGAAAAAGTCTCATCAGATGCCCTGAATATGTCTGTTTGCTTTACACCAGTACCTCATTTAGAAAAAATTTGTAATGACTTATAAAACTACATGTAACCGTATTTTCTATAATTAAAAAAACAAAACAAAGGAAACATATAAATAGAGAACCAGGAAATTAGAAGGAAGGAAAATAAAGTTAAAATATAATATTGATTAGGAATAAAGGCAGGGTTTAAAATTTACGTAATAAATTCCTGCATGTCATCAAAATGCAAGACACTAAGTCAGCTGTGAGTTTTCTAGGCACTAAATGAATAAAAATTAGCAACTTAAACATAGTATCCATAAAATATATGCAAATTTTTAAAAATAACCACAATTTTTGCAATTGAGACAGTGGATATAGCTTCTATTTTACTTTTAAAAAATAGATTTGGCATATAGTGAATTAATGAATTTTTGGCATAGTTTCTTATCAACGTTTTTAATGGCAACACTTAGTTTGGTAATCCATGAGAGATTAAAATTCTATAATGTCATTTATGTAGATGTAGAGTTAAAGGAAGGTACAAATTTATGAATTTATTGTAATAATCTGAAATGAGTTGATACATTTATACACATGGTGTTAGTTGATACATTTACACACATGGTATTATTTTTTTTTAATTTTTTATTTTTTTGCGGTACGTGGGCCTCTCACTGTTGTGGCCTCTCCCGTTGCAGAGCACAGGCTCTGGACGCACAGGCTCAGCGGCCATGGCTCACGGGCCCAGCCGCTCCGCGGCATGTGAAATCTTCCCGGACCGGGTCACGAACCCGCGTCCCCTACATCGGCAGGCGGACTCTCAACCACTGCGCCACCAGGGAAGCCCCATGGTGTTACTTTAACTATGTCTTTTAAAAATGATTACAGTCTCAAATTTATACTCAGAACACTTAAAAATAATTACTGAAACTATCATATAATTTTATTGCACTGTGAATGATTACCTTTTAACTAAACTTATTACTGTTTAGTTAACAGGTACTGTTTAGATTACTGGAAATTTTGATTTCCTTATTGATTTATTTTTTTTGATAGTGGGCATACTATTTTGTTAATTATTAGATTAATTAACAATAATGAGAATAGTCAAGTATACTTCATACATACTATTTTTATTAAAGTAACAATGGAATGGTTTGGAAAGAAGAGTTAAGATAGCAACCGGTCAGCTGAAGGGAAAGAACATCCAAAACTCTCATTACATTCTCTGTATAAGGATGCTTGCTTTGGGGACCATTGGATACCCACGTGGTTGCTACTCTTCTTTTATTACAGTCATAAAGAGCAACTGAAGCTCATAAAAGGTAGCTGGCAGATTTGTAAAAGATATAACAGCTTGTCACTGAGGTTTCTACAGAGCCATCTAAGGAAAATAACCCTTCCAAAGCATAGCTAGGAGCTATTTATGTTAGAACTGCCTACTTGTCACAGTCAGCTGAGTATTCTAGGTTGTCAAATGGGCCCTTGTTCTCTTTGACATTTTACTCAGTTCCAGTCGGCAGTCTAAGTATGAAGTATGAGAATTCAATCCTTGTAGAGTAAGGGTGTCTGTTCCTGAGGTGAAAGTCAAATGATATATATTTTTACAGGATGTGTAACCTTGGAAAGTTATTAATTTGCACCTATTTTATAGTAGTTCTATACTTACACATGGGAGAAGAAATTTAACTCACTTTGTTACTGATAATCCACTTGTCTGAAATGTTCACACTATTTAATGTGACCTTTACTGTAATGAATAGAAAGACCATTTAAATGTTATCATGTTACCTAAGAGTTAATATATATTTGGTTAATACCAGCTGATAATAAATTCACCAAAATCAACTTTTTAAATTAGTTTCTAAGACATGAATTAATCCTTTAAGGGGATATGAAGTGGTAAAAAAATTGTTAGGAGGTATTTTCAAAAATTTCCAGATCATTTACTCAACAAAAGAATTTTGGAAGAAGGAGTTCAGAAAATGTAGAAGGAATGAAGATCATCCTCAGTATGTATCAGAGCTAGAGAAACAGAGAGAGACTGATTGGAGGGTTTACAAAGGGAGCTTAGCTGGGAGGAAATACAGTTAACTGCTGCATTCCCCCAGAAGCATTAAATGGTGATTTAAGATATGTGCTATATCACTTGCAAAATGTCACAAGGTCAGTTTCTATGATTCTTCAAAGATCTAGGTTTCTTCCAGCTGTCTACTATCATCTACATGGGTCTCTTTGGCCTGGACCACAGTGAATCTGAATCTAGAAATAACTACCAATATAACACCTCCAAAATGCATTTGTGCCTTCAAGCCACATGAAGACTTCTAGGGGCTAAGTATCCAGAGATCTAGCAGTAAAGAGGAAAAACATAACGGAAAGAGCACGCCTCCTCCTATTAAGACCTCTTCCCCAAAGTTACATCATTCCAGTTCTTTACTCACCCCATTTACTACAACCTGTTTCTATGACTATGCCAAAAGCAAGGGAAACTGAAAAAGTGGCCTTTTATATTTTGTAAATGTAATACAGCCTAGCTTTAGGAGTTTTAATAATAAAGAAAAAATAAAATATAGTGGAATACTTCTTATAGTCTCTAATACATCACCTCAAAATATATTATTTATTGTGCTTCAGCTCAATCTTTCATTTTAATATCCTATCACACTACTTTACCTAGATTTAGAATTAACTTTTTTCTTTAAGGGGAATTGTTTCTGATATCATTTAAGCAGTTCAGGTATTTACTAAGTCAGTTTTCCTAGTAATAAGAGATCTTGATTATAATATATATTTTAAACAAAAGAATGATTAAGGAATTAGTAAACTTCAATGAACATATTCTGAGCTTTACATAATGAGCAAAACAGGTATAGTCCCATGGTCTTATTTTGATTTCTATTGTCTTGATCAATACAGGGGTAAAATATGAAAAACCAATAATATAGCTGAAATTCTGGATTTCCCCAAATGGATGATAAATTAGACAACAATGTTGAGACCTGATTTCCAGAAACAAAATTTGTATATTTTACACATAAGCAATCCAAATTGATAGGAGTATCACAGCCAGATAACTAAATATTAATACCTCAAGGACAAACAATTATCTATCTATACAACACCTACAAATGCAGTGGGGCCTTGTGGCCACATGAAGATGTCTGGGGAATAAGCACTCTCACTAAAGGTTTTGAGGTTTTGTGTCTTTTTGTTAGTATTTTTGCCCCCTCGTAATGGGGAATTAAATACAAAGTCCTTAGTCTGATGGATTTATGCACTACAGGGGAGGCATTACAACCAAATTTTGATGCTCTTTTGGGGACAAAATTGCACCTGAGTGATATATCCTGAAGTAAGATAAAATGATTAGGTTCATAAATACTTTTGAAAGGCCAGTGCCAGTAAAATTGATGTTTAAACCTAGCTGAATGTCAGTGAATAACAAAATACCATGTTGCCCTCAAGAGATAGGGCCCATTTTGGCATCTCTCTTTTTTTGTTTGCTTTATTATTAGTAGTAGTAATAGTAGTACTGTTAGTTTAGTGCTCTATATAGTCAGAATTTAAAAAAATCATTGCCACTATTTTTCTTCTAGTTGTTTGAACCCTTAATTCTTTTTGTTTGTTTGTCCACTGTACCTATGAGTCTGTGTTTTGTTATGTTCATTTGTTTGTTTTATTTTCTTGATTCCACGTGGAAGTGAAACATATAGTATTTGTCTTTTTCTATCTGACTTCCTTCATTAATCATAATACTTTCCAGGTCAATCCATGTTTTGAACCCTTAATTCTTAATTTTAAAAATCACACAGATTTGATAGAGCAGTCTCACTCACAGTGCAATGCACACAGAGACACACATACATGAACACACACATACAAAAGCAATTTTTATTTCACTTATACAAAATTAAAAGTACATCACTCACCAGATATATTCCCTTGACCACTATCAGGAAATTGACTTAACAGTCCCTTTGGTAAAAATACTTTGCTCCACTATGTGAATTCTCTTTAAGCAAATACACAGGATTCATGGAGCTTTTAGATTTTCTCAGCAGATTTTTGTATATTATCATATTTGGTACTTTAACATAGTAAGGCACATTAGTTTATATACACTTATTAAATACTTAGTTACATTTACAAATGTGGATCATATCTGCATCATAAGCACTTTATCTTATTCATTTCTCTGTTTACTAACTTCACATTATTTTATGGTATGTGAGCTGCACCCCAGAATCCCTTTAGGACTTTCCATGATTTTTGTTCTTATATAGTCTACAATAAGAACAGCCATTATGTGTAAAATAGAAAAAATAGAATTGACAACAAGTACTAACCAGGACATGTACCTTTTAACTATACCGTACTAAGAAAATAAGAAATAAAAGCTTAGTGTATATATATATGGTATAATATAAATATAATTAACACTACTGTATGTTATATATGAAAATTGTTAGGAGAGCAAATCCTAAGATTTCTAATTGCTTTAATTTTATATCTATATGAGGTAATGGGTGTTCACTGAATTTATTGTGGTAATCACGTAATGATATATGTAAGTCAAATCACTATGCTGTACACCTTAAACTTATACAATGTTGTATGTCAATAAATCTCAGTAAAGCCAGAAAAAAGCTTACTATGTATAAACTCTTTACTCAGTTTTCATAAGAGAAATTGGGAATAGGTTTATGTAATTTAAAGTTTACCGTAAAACTTATGAAGAATTAAGTAAATATTTTAATTATTATGACAAACTTCTATGACTGAGCCCAGTGAAGAGGAACTAGACCCCTTCCCCAATCAAATATAGAATTAATTTAAAAAATAAGAAAGAAAAACTACTAGAGAACCTTAATATCACCTACGTTACTAATAAAACTGAAGTTTAAAATTATTTATTGTGAGAGAAAAAATATATGATCACTAGACTCCCAGTTAAGTCTTTGGAAAATTCTGAGGGAAAAATTGAATTTGTAGAGAAGACCTATTTACTAACAATATCACTTCCCACATGTATCTACTTGAAAAAACAAAAAGGTAAAAAGACAAATTCACCCTACATACAGGACTTGTAATAAACTAGTTCTAACCAACTAAGAAATTTAAACATCGCTGCTCACTTTCAAGAGAATTCAGATCATCTTCATCCACAGAAATGAATGTTGGAACTCAAGCCTATGGATGATTAAAGAAAACCTCTTTTCAAGAAAGTCATAAGTAGGAGAGAGACATTTCCCCTAATGCCTATGCTTGCTACTTTAAGTGCACTCATATATCTTTCCAGGGTACTAAAGTGTTAGGAACTATTATTATTATTTTATTTTGGTAAGAAATTGAGTAATTGTTATAAATAAGAAAATGAACAAAGGGCAAACATTTAGGAAAAGGAATCTAAATCATGTTAGCTTGAATTCTGTTAGCTGAACATTTTCTTGCTTTTTTTTTCACTAGCAACATAGTTCAGATCATTTGTTACCTTAAAGTGGAAGGCTCCAGAGACAGCTTCTTATGAATACTTCTTGAAAGATCTTCAAGGTCAAAAAAATGATTTAACCTCAGAGATCAGCCTCAAATTCTGTACAGTGCAGAAAAAGAAAAATATAATTTAATTTCTAGGACATTCAGCAGCTAGGGATTTCAACAGCTACAGGCCAACACATGATTTGTGTTGTAATAACCAGTCATGACAGACAAATATTTTTTGGACTATGTTTAAAAGCGCTTCATACAAACTCTTTTAAATATGCTTGCTAGCTTCTTTTGTAGCAATTATTTCACACACAAACACTCATAAAGTACACAAACACTCATGTATTTACATGTATAATGACTCAAAATTCTAAGAAAAAATGATGCATGGATATATGGATGTCCACAGTCAAAGGAGTATGTGGTTGACAAAAATTAGAAAAGTAGATAGCAATAAATCACAGTTACATTTACACAATTCTTACTAATTCCTGCTACTTCAGGTCATGATATTATTCTTAATTTACAAGATAAACACTATTTTTTTGCAAATGGCCACTTTACATTGTACATATATTCAAGGACCATTTCTTAATTTCTATTGGCTGATCCTTGACTATTGCTCTCAATAAAATGTACACTTGAAATCTGCATTAAAAAATTTTCAGGGCTTCCCTGGTGGCGCAGTGGTTGAGAGTCCGCCTGCCGATGCAGGGGACGCGGGTTCGTGCCCTGGTCCGGGAGGATCCCACGTGCCGCGGAGCGGCTGGGCCCGTGAGCCATGGCCGCTGAGCCTGCGCGTCCGGAGGCTGTGCTCCGCAACGGGAGAGGCCACAGCAGTGAGAGGCCCACATACCGCAAAAAAAAAAAAAAAAAAAAAAAAATTTTCAATTTGGTTCCAAATAGTAAAAGTGAAAAATACGTTTTCTTCAATGAATATATATTTTGGCTTTTAGCCACAATTATGCACATAAAAATGAAGTTAAATAAAATTGTCATTTCTTAAAAATAGTTAAACATACCTGCTTGCTAAGAACTAGACAATATGTCAATATTCAGTTAGCTCTACATGAGAATAAAAATTGTTCTTTTATTATTTTTGTGACCCAAAGTTGATACAAAATTTCAGCTATTAAGTGGCTATTTTGAGACAATAGCCAATGATTTATGAAGTTCTAGAGTCGTAAGATTTCTCAACAGTAAAATAAGAACGTCAGAAGATATCAAAAGGTTCACTCCCCAATTTTAAGCTACAGAAACACAACAAGCCTTTCCTCAATGACTACCTTAATTAAAACTTCTACATCTAAAAATACCCTAGCTTTAGGGTACCATGGAATAGAATTTGTAAAACAGTGGATTAGACGATTTTGATAATCTTTTCAGCTCACATTTTATTTTGCCTATTGTTTAAGAACCAGATATATATTTAATGGGTTAATGTTGATCATGATTGGAGATGTTTTAGCTAATATAATATGTAAACAAGAACAAACATGAAAACATGCTATTTACTGCATTACTGTTGACCCTTGCACAACTCAGGGGTTAGGAGAACCAAACACTGTGCATCCCAAAACTCTAGTTTAACTTTTTTCTCCCCCGAAAGTTAACTGTTAATTGCCTACTGTTGACCAGAAGTCTTACTGATGACATAAACAGTTGATTAACACATATTTTGTATGTGTATTATATACTGTATTCTTGCAATGACGTAAGATAGAGAAAAGAAAATGTTATC
This sequence comes from Neophocaena asiaeorientalis asiaeorientalis, assembly GCF_003031525.2. NCBI lineage: Eukaryota > Metazoa > Chordata > Mammalia > Artiodactyla > Phocoenidae > Neophocaena > Neophocaena asiaeorientalis. The sequence goes on along the minus strand of NW_020174917.1, from coordinate 6,864,226 downwards.
AGGAAGATCATATGAAAGAGAGATGAAAGAGAGAAGAGAAAATCATATGAAAGAGAGAATACATTCACATTACTGTTCTGTATTTATTGATACTGTAAGTTTTCATCATCTGTTTAAAGATGAATTGTCTGTCTTTATTACCTACATCAATATTGTCTTATTTGATATAAAACACTGTAGATGTTATCTGTATTGGACATCAAAACTGAAAAGATAATGTGAAAAAGAAATTCATATTTATTTACAAGTATAACAATTCATGTATTGATAATGAAGAAGCAGCAGTATGATTTCTTTATGGTAGTCTAGTGTAATTGATATGATTGCTTCATTAATCTATACAGTAATGAATGAATCGTTATAAAATTTTTGTGACATACAGTATTACAGTTCTATTCACAGTACAGTATTGGAAACATTGTTACATTTTTAAAAAGCACATAACCTGTGATGATAGGCTGATAACACAGTTTCTCCAGTTATGAGAGAGAGAGAGAGAGAGAGAAAGGCAAACTGTATGGTAATGCAATTCTCTGAAAGCAAATTTATAAAATATTAAGAAAACTTACACATTATTAATTTTACAGTAAATAACACTCACATTATGCCTATGTAAGAATAGGCTGTATTCCACTTCACTACAGGTCTTGCACACCAAGTTCTTAGGTGATGAAAACTATGATGACACAAAAAGAGTTCATACACTTCTTGCCATACAGTTATTAGATTTTCACACAAAGACACACACACATGCACAATATCATGAAAATCATTGATATGTTCTTTCAATAGACAGATAAAGAGAGATGTATAGATACAGACATTAATACAGATATAGGTATAATTTCTCTAAAATCCAGTTAAATGGAACTATGTTGGTTGAAAAGAAATAGGTTCCTACACAGCAGAAATTTTAAAGAGAATTTCCATTTGAAATCCTATAACTTTTGGTTTCATTCCAACTTTCTCCCTTCTAATCATCACTTTCATCTCTACTTAGGTAACTGAAAGTACATTTTATTTCTCTTAATCTACCTAACACTGGCTCATTTAAATATTTTAGGAATAATAAAAAGTGATGAAGAGTAACATGATTTTCTATCTATATCATGTTAAAGAAAACACTGCATTATATAACTATATTCTTTATCTCAGAATATAGAAATATAAATAAAAGTATTTTGTCTCTGATCCCTTGCAAGTATACCAGCACTGTCTTTTCATCATCATCTTAACATGAAAAGTTTCTCTTTCTGTGAAAAGGATAACAAAATCTTTATAAAAATTATGTATTTTCACCTAAGATACATGATATTCTCTCTAGTGAGTGAAATTGTTTCATTTTTTTTAAACCATAAAATTTCATAGGGCTTGGAGGAAATGGCAATTTGATTCAAGACTAATCTGTGAGTTCTTAGAAAAACACATTTTTCTTTGTAAATACTTATGGGATAAAAATTGATAGCTATGGACAGATCCCTTTACTTTACTCTTAAAAAGTAATGTGACATGTCTTGACAGGCAAGAGAGAGTTAAGATGATAGGTTATACCTGTTTCTGGGAAATGAATGTAATTTAAAACTATGTGTGCTCTTCCCCTGACATGAAATATTCAGAAAGTATTAGCGAGATTTTTAAAGTATTTTTGACTGCCCAAAAGTTATTTCTATTGTTCACTTTTTGAAATGTCTTTTAAAATACAGTTTTCATACATTACATGACATTCTTTTAACAATATCTTTAATATCTTCAGTTGTTCAAGAGATTCTATTTAGAAGTGTCATTTTCTTTGAGAAAAATATAGTCCATGATAATAAATTAGTATGAACAATATGTAAATGGTAGTCTTGTGTTTTATAATCTAATCTCATATTGCCTATTATATCAATGTTTTACAATATCTATATATAAAATCCTACTTACATTTAAATTTTAGTTTACAGTTCTAAAATCACTTTTCTTTTTAATTTCATCTCTGTTATATATTATGATCTTTGAGAACTGATAAAACAGGCATTACCATTCCTATTTTAAAGATGGACATGGTTATCTACTAGGATGTGCAAAGCATTGTAGTATGGGAGTTAAAAACACAATTTAGCTAATTAATATACTTGCAATCTTAAGGAAGAGATAAAAATTAAATTCAGTTACTCAAAACATTACATAGCCAATCCTTTCCATAAAACCTTGACAAATAAGATGGAGAAGTGGGGAGAAATATTAGGAAGGTAAAACAGGCAGGGGTGCAGCTGTGCTGAGAATGGGACCAGAGGTTCTTCAGCAGGGTGACAAAAGGGTAAAGGCTCTGAGTCAACAAATCCTCTCATCATATGGATAGAAGATCAACAGAGGCTTCTCAAAAGCTTTGAGTACCTTCATATAAACTAGGTTAAGCATGAACTTACACACACACACACACACACACACACACACACACACACATACAGACAAATACACACACACATACAAAGACACTTCACTTCATACATCTAGCATTCTGTTGGCTGCTAAAGAACTTGTATGTGTTGATATTCTGAATATCAACGGCCAATACAAATGGAGAAAACTCTAACTCAAAAAGATACATGCACCACAGTGTTCATTGCAGCACTATTTACAATAACCAAGACATGGAATCAACCTAAATGTCCATCGACAGATGAATGGATAAAGATGTGGTATATATACACAATGGAATATTACTCAACTATAAAAAAAGAATGAAATATTGATAATACCATTTGCAGCAACATGGATGGACCTAGAGATTATTATACTAAGTGATGTGTGTCAGACAGAGAAAGACAAATATTATATGATAGTACTTGTATATGGAATCTAAAAAATGATACAAATCAACTTATTTACAAAGCAGAAATAGATTCATAGACATAGAAAACAAACTTATGGTTACCAAAGGGGAAAGGGGTGTGTGGGGAGAGGAATAAATTAGGAATTTGGGATTAACATATACACACTACTATATATAAAATAGATAAACAATGAGGACCTACTGTACAGCACAGGAAACTATATTCAATATCTTATAATAACCTATAATGGAAAAGAATCTGAAAAAGAACATGTATATATAGTCTTGAAACTTAAGGAAGGAGACTCATAAGCAATAATTGTGAAAGAATCTTATAATAAATATACATGGAAGATGATAGATGGGAATATGTTTTTAAAATGATTTAAATTCTAAAGAAGTCTTGAAAAGAGATGTAGTATAGGGAAGTTTCGGTTACAAATCCAGATCAGCAGTCAGCAAAGTAATCCTGCCCACTGCTTGTTTTTTATAAATAACCTTTGATTGAAGGAAGAGCATGTCCACTAATTTATATATTGTTTATGGCTGCTTTACAATAACAAATGTGAGTAGTGATGACATAGATAGTATATTCCCCCAAACCCCAAATATTTACTTTTTGGCCCTCTATGGGAGAAAAAAAATTCAACCTTCATATATACCTAAAAATACTAGACCTTCTTTCTCAACAAAACCTAAGACTTTGAGGAAGATGATGATATGTAAAATAATTTCAATGTTCATTGATAGGAAGAGGAGAGTAGAGAAGTATAGGTATTCGAAAGACCACATTTTAAATGGTCTTCATCCCAAAGGAGAAAGAGATTCCTGTAGAGGAAACAATGTCTCTTAAAAATAATAGCATTCTATTTTCAAATATTAGTAGAGAAGTATGCATCAGTACTATAGATATACAATACTGAGACCTCTGTAATAAAAGATAGATTAGCAGGAGGAAAACAGAAGTTTATTAACATGTATTCCTCATGTATTACATAGGAGATACCCAGGGAAAAATTGTCTCAGAGTAACTATCTGAGATGGCTTAGAATTCAGGCTTAAATCATCTTAATAGGGAAAGGGAAAGGGAAAGGGAAAGGGAAAGTAGGCCTCTTAGGGGAGAGTAAATGATTTTAGGAAAGTTGAATAGGCCTTAGAAGAACAGATGGGAGGTGTGATAGTTTGTGACAAATTGTGTCTAGGTATGGTATGTTCTTCTTGTCTTCTCTTCTGTGAGATGAGTCATGTGGTCACACCCAACTGCACAAGATACACAGTGAACATTTTGTAGTCCAGCGTTACCTCTCCTGCTTTATGGAGAGTTTGATGTTTTCATGCTTGTATAAAGACCTTTATGAGTTAGATATTTGGGGATCAGAACCCAGTTCTGCTGACAGGAGGCAAAGAGAGCAGATTAGTGTCATAAACCTGGGGTTGGTGAGGGGTAGTCCAAGAAACAGAGTGAGGTTTGGTCATGTCATGACTTCAGGGTCATGGTAAGAACTTCTGAAAAAAGAACATGTATATATACTCTTGAAACTACTTTAAATGAGATAAGTAGGCACAGTACGGTTTCGTTGGATAAATGCTACAACGTGATGCTTTAAAATAATTACCTTGGATGTTTTGTAGAGAATTGACTGAAGAGAGCAGGGTAAAAGGAGAAAGATGGGTGAGAAGACTTTTTGTAGTGGTGTAGATGAGTGATATTGATGGTCATAGCACTAGCAGTGAAAGCAATAAGAATTGGTACTATTAGGATATATTTGAAGGTATAGCCAACCATAACTGGCAGATGTTGGTATAAGAGAAAGAGTGAAGTCAAAGGTGACAGTCAGGTGAGATTACAGGTAACAAATAACTCGTAGAAGAAAAAAAACGTTACAGGTGTTTTTGTAATCTTTATGTTGGGAAGATTGTTAGCCATATTAAAGTAAAGAGAGAAATAATGAAGGAAAATAATAAACCAAAGAATGTGTTTAGTAATATCTCTTAAAAATAGAATTAAGGTTTAAAAAAATAGGTGATCTATCATAACTGTTATACAGCATCTATAATTGGAGTTAATGTTAAATAAAATCTGTCATCTAGTTTTTAACTAATTCTGTTTCATTGATTTGCAGTTCAATAAAATGCATTTGCCTCCTAGATAGTATCCACAATGAATAAAAATCTTGATGTATTACTGTAATCTTTGTATTTATAGGCGAGGTCATGTTTCTTCAAGTGACTTCCATATTGGGAATGATCATGTAATGGCAGATTTATTTGAGGATTTTATATGTAAATTTTCAAAATTCTTTCTCAAATGTGGATTTGAACCTCAACACCTAAGCAGATTGCATTCTCACATCTTTCTAAGAGAGCATTTAGATTCAATTCAGAGATCTGTTTTGGCTGGAGCTGTGGAACTAAATCAAAAACCCCCAGCTTAAACCACTGTCCCCCAAACAGCACATAGTAGGGTTTTCTTAAGCAGAATAATTGTAAAAGCTAGCATTCATTTATTATGAATAAATCTTTTTTAAATAAATAAATATTTATTATGCATAAATAAATTATTTATTACGCATAAATCTTTCTGAGTCAAGCATTGTATTTGTTTACTGGACACAAAACTTCTAAAGCATACCTCTGACCCTTACTAAGCTCAGAGTCTTAGAGACATGAACAAATATGTTTCAATGAAAAAATGCTCACTATGATTTCTTTTTATTTAAGTTTATTAAAAAATCCAGCCTAGTATGTAACAGCTAAATAAATTTTCAAGGAAAAAGTTTTAGATTGATGGAAATTTTTACTGTTATAACTTTTAAATTACAATTTAAAAAATCTACACTGAAATTTGATTTATATTTTTATCCAAGATACACAAATTGGGAGAAGAGAATAATTGACACAGGCTGGGCTTTGGAGGAGGCCCAGTAAATAACATCTATTTCCTCTGTGTGTTAGATTGTTCAAAGTATGTTTCAAAATACAAAATTTTATTGTATTTTGATACAAAGTTGAGCAAAATCCACATGTGCATAGATTAGAGCTGCCACAATATCACTGAGAAAAAATTGTTTTATGTCCTATACCTAATACCCGAGACATTTTTAGCATCTTTGATTCTGCTCTATAATATGAGTAAAAACTGACAACCATTAGAGATTCAGAATATACCCATATTACATTACATGATGCTACATTGAAACAACCTTTTTCAATTTCTTGATAAGATCAATAACTTCATGTCTTATTTAATATGTCATAGGGATATGGAGACACTATTGTTCATTTCACTTATTAATAAAAGTAATTTCAGGGTTTGAACATAATGGTACCCAAGATTAAAAGTGACAAGAGCTAAGGGATGTGAAGAATAGCACAGAATTTTTTAAAAAATTAATTAAATTATTTTTGGCTGCGTTGGTCTTCATTGCTGTGCGCGGGCTTTCTCTAGTTGCGGCGAGTGGGGGCTACTCTTTGCTGCGGTGCGCGGTCTTCTCTTGTTGCGGAGCACAGGCTCTAGGCGTATGGGCTTCAATAGCTGTGGCTCATGGGCTCTAAAGCGCAGGCTCAGTAGTTGTGGTGCACGGGCTTAGTTGCTCCGCGGTCCTGGGATCTTCCCGGACCAGGGCTAGAACCCATGTCCCCTGCATTGGCGGGCAGATTCTTAACCATTTCACCACCAGGGAAGCCCCCAAAGCACAGAATTTTGAATTAAGGTTATATTGCATTAGAAATCATGGCAAACAAAATTGCTCAAATACACAGCCATTGTAAGAAAACTTATAGTTAATTATTTTTTGGAAAAATGCATTAATATGTACTGAAAATAAAATATTGATAGGATGAGTGATATTATTTAATATTACGTTATTTTTATGTAAGTAAAGTGACCAAATATCCTGAGTTGCACCTCGGCATAATTTTAATAACTCTCACTTTTAATAATCCTCACATTTGTTCTCAAACCTGGCCTGGAATGAATGATAAAATAGATGATCACCTATCTTTAATATATTGTTTAGCACAAAATTAAGAGAAAACAAAAGAGAAACATTGGTTTTGCCTTTGTTCATTTTCTAACAAATCCTGTGAAGATTCTTTAGAGTATCAATGCCAAATGTTTCATTTAATGTAATGACTCCAAATAATTAGTGGTGAATTCCTAGGAAATGATGCTGAAAGGATCCTTCTTTCCTTCTTTCTTTATAACACACCCATGTAGGTGGTATGAATTAAACATTCTTCTTTTTTAAAAAAAATTAAACATTTAAAAATCCAGGCTATTAAAATAGGAACTTTTCAGCTACTCCTATA
>NW_020174917.1:6848517-6856789 GCF_003031525.2 Neophocaena asiaeorientalis asiaeorientalis | reverse complement strand
TTTTTTCGGTACGTGGGCCTCTCACTGTTGTGGCCTCTCCCGTTGCGGAGCACAGGCTCCGGACGCGCAGGCTCAGCGGCCAAGCCTCACGGGCCCAGCCGCTCCGTGGCATGTGGGATCTTACCGGACCGGGGCACGAACCCATTGGCAGGCGGACTCTCAACCACTGCGCCACCAGGGAAGCCCCTGCTTAATATTGATAATAACGATAGTTTACTATGAGTCAGGTACCTTTACTGTACTGTATTTTGAAGTTATTTTAATAAATTCTATAAGTGATAATGTGATGGAAATTAAGGCCTAGATAGCTTAATTGTAACAGAAAGTAAGGCAGCTATTAAAGTAGGATTAGAAACCAAAAATCTGATTCTAGAGATTGTGTTATTAGTTACTATGACATAAAATGTCAACTATCTTTCCAAATGGTTCTTATTTAGACTCCATGGTAGAGAGAATAATGGCCTCCTAAGTATGTCCACAGAATAATCCTCAGGACCTGTGAATATTTTACCCTGCATGGTCAATGGTACATTGTATATGTGATTATAAGTTAAGGATCTTGAGATGGGAAGACTACTCAGAACTCTATAGGTGGGCTTAACGCAATCATAAGGGTCCTTATAAAAAGGAAGGAGGAAGGTCAGAGATAGGGATGGAAATGTGACATCAGAAGTTGAGAGGTGAAGAAGGGAGAGAGAGAGAGAGAGAGAGAGAGAGAGGAAGAAAGAAGGAATCTGAAATTAAAGTGGCCAAATTATTGTGGTGATAATTTTTGTAGTGATAGGATTTTCACTAACTTTATTTTGCTACCTTTTGGGGGGTATATTTTGGTAATTCATAAATTCTCTGTCACAAGCATTAGTTTTTGAGTAAAATAAATTATTTTTGAAAAAAAGAGCTACTTCTATTGGTTTCTTTACTCAGAGGATGTGGTAATTAGAACTAAGTATATAATTATTATTGAAAAGTGTGATGAGACAATATTTAACCACAGTAAACACTTCAACATTCTGTGGTCATAATACTGTGCTCTATTTTAGAAATATTTGCTCTCTTCCTCTTATAGGTCTTACAGTTAATAAACAAACTAAAACTCTCTTTTTTCCTCAGATCCTAAAGTGATTTTAGAAATTCATTTATGGATTCTAAATGTTCATGCTCCTTGCATCCCAAATTGCATTTCTATAAAATATTTACAGATAGGCACAACGATTCAGCTGATAAGTACAGCAATTTATCTCAGGGTGTATTGCTAAAGAATATTGTCACAGTAGATGCTAATTTTAAAAAATTATATGATATGCTGATTGCATATAAAAATATACATATTAGGTGGTTATGTGTATGCTTATTTAAATATATTATCAATAAGTACACACATATGTATATATGCACACATATATATGTAAATACATATGCATATATGCATATGTATGTACATAGACAAGTGTATATCAATATACAATATACTCATCAAAATATTAAAGGTGATTATTTCATGTTCATATTATACACCTCTGTTGTCTAAATACTCTTTTATAATTAAAAATAGTTTTTCTATTTTAAAACTATCAAACTGGGTAGGATCTGGATTTAGGATTTCTAGTAAAGAAGTGATGTAGATACTGAAAACATTCCTAGTAATTTTTAGATTGGAAATTGTTCTTAATGTGCATTTCTGATGTCATCCTCACAGTGACATCTGTGAGAGGCTTATTAATAGCGTGGAGGGATCTGCTGTTTGTCTTCAAGTCTCATACACTCTGTAGAGCAGCACACTCTGCAATCCTTCACCTTCGGGTCCTGCACATCTGGTGCCACATTCTGCAAGTTTTCTATAAATCTCACTTCAGAAAGCAGATAAAGAAATGTGAACTTAGTTTAGAATTCAGAAAAAAAAAAGAAAGATACTGATGTTGCCCAAAGTATAAGAATGTTTGGCACAGAGACTGTCTATAGGATCACTGACTTAAAATGATGATAGTGTACATAGGCACAAAGCATTTAGAGAGTTCTTAAAACTGAATCAAAGATGGAATTAAATGTCTTGACCTCCACATAAAGCTGGTAGTAGACAGATGTGGATTCTTGATTTTGTTGTATATTTTGAAGAGCAAAAGTTTACTAACAAGGCACAATTCCTATCGTCAATAAAATTACTAAGGGGAACAGTGCAGGAATAGACATGGAAGAGGCTAATAACATGAAGACTTGGAAAGGAAATATATATATATACACACATGCACACACATACATACATAGAAAGGTCAGTAGCTCACAGATTAGTTAGATCCAAATTACTAAGGATGGATTTCACAGAGGCATTGGTGAAGAGCACAGAAGGTGCTAATCAAAGATGAAATGTTAAAGATGATTCTGAAAGTGGTTATGAGGGAGATGTGTATGTGTGGTAGGTAGAATGGTACCCCAAAGATGTCCACACTCTAATCGCTGGAACCTGGTAATGGGTTACATTACATGGCAAAAGGGATTTTTGCAGAGGTATTTAAGGTTATGGATCTACAAATAGGGACTAGGGAGAGTGTTATGGGCTACCTAGATGGAGCCAATCTAATCACAAGGGCAGAAAACTATCTCCAGCTGGAGGCAGAAGAGATAGAGCCAAAGTGGAAGTCAGAGAGATTTCAAGGTTAAAAGGCCACGTGCCAGGACCAGAAAGAGGCATCCAGGAGCAGAGAGGGTAGCCCACAAGCTAACAGCTAGCAAGATAATGGGGTCCTTAGTAATACTCCCTCGAGGAACTGGATTTTGTCAACAACCTAAGTGAATTTGGGATCAGAGTCTTTCCAGAGCCTCCTAATAAGAGCTGAGTTATCCAACGTGGACACTTTGTTTCAGTTTTCATTCTTGTAAAACTTTGAGCAGAGAAACAAGCAAAGCTAATGAGCCCACCAGGACTTCTGTGTTACAGAACTGTGAGGTGACAGATACCCATGGTTTTAAGCCTCTAAGTTTGTGTTAACTTGTTACAGCAGCAATAAAAATCTTAATAGTATAATCTGATAGAAAAGAATAGGGTCCTTATCACAAAGGAAAGGCATGGTAAAACTGGAGACGGGTGGTGCGTGTGGACAAAATTTTTGTGTGTGCGCACATGTGTGTGCACCTGTACCAATAGGATGCAAATAAGTGGTCACTACAGGGGACTTTAATCAGAATATTAGGAAAATGAATAATAAGGACGTAAAATTAATGATGTCCCAAAGTTTAGGTAAAGACAATACTATGGAGATTATTAAACTGACCTTTGATGAGTAGTGGTCCTGAAAGATAGGATGCTGTGTTAATTGATGAATATCAATAAAAGCAGGAGTCTTTATATGAACAAAGGTCTTCCAAAGCTTTTTTTCTTGTAATCTCAAGTACTGCAAGACCATGGTGGATTACATGAGTTAAATCAGAACTGCTATTCTTTAGATAGAAATGACAAGTATGTGCTTGGATAATGCCAAAATGTGAAAATAACATCCTGAAGGGGGAAAAAAAAAATAACCTTCTTTGTACTTTACTCATTGTCAGAAAACACACTATTTCTCTGAAATCTATAGTATTTTTTTAGCCTTTAACTATATTTAGAATTCAATATATGTGAATTATACTCACATATATTGAATTCTAAATTCACTATCACGCCTTCACTACCATTTTTACCTAGTTTATATGAGTAACTAATAGTCACCCTAAACTTTACAAACCCCAAGTAAGGCTTCTTATCTACCTCTCAGCTCCATCCTTCCATTTCCTCTGGGCAGAAACTGAGAACTCATCCTTGACACTTTTTTATTTTTCATATACCACTTCTCATCTATCCTTATTTCTTGCTGGCTTTGATTGCAAAATATACACAGATAACGACCACGTCTCCCTATCTCTATTGATACCACCCCATCAAGCCACCGTCATTTCTCATCTGGAGTTCTGAAATTACCTGCCACCTACTCTCTCTGCTTCTACCCTTACCTTTATATAGTCTATTCTTACACAAGACACACAGTGTGGCTGACAGTGCCTAAGTCTGGTCAGGATATTCCTGTCATGTAAATATATCCAGGACTCCGTTATTCCTCTTATCCCTCCGTGTAAAAGCTACTGTAATAAAATAATATAAAAGCCTACCTGAGCTGACTCCAGTGCATTCTGAGACCTCATCTCCAAGAATCTTTCTCTTCTTCCTTGTGCCCCAGTCACTCTCCCCTCCTGGCTGCAGCATGAACGTTTGCAGTTCTTCTTACCTGCTTTTCCCACTTTGAAGATGCAAACCCCAGGAGAGCCAAACAGCTCACTGCCTCATTCCTCTTGGATCTCTGCCAAATGTCACATTCTCAGTGTGAACTTGGTAGTTTTCTGGTAGCAACTAGCAAACCCACTATCACCTTTATCTCTGAACATTCCTCTTACCTTTCTGTTTTTTCCTGAACATCACTTATTACCATCAAATATACTATATATTTATTAAATGACTGTCTCTCTTAATTACATTGCTAGCTCCCTGATAGTGGGAATTTTGTCTGTTTAATTCACTTCTATACACACAAATAAACACACAAGAAATGCAAAACAAATATCATGTAGCTGGTAAAATAGCCTGAAGCAGTTCTAGGCTCTATATTTATTAATATGGAATGAAAAAATATTTATATGGTAGTAAATGGAAAATGCAGGGAAATGTGTCTCTATGCTCCTATTTGGGTAAAAAATAATTTTGGTGGATAAAATATTTAGTTTACTCTGGAATCTGTATACAAACAGAAAGAATGGTCATAGGGAGGAGTAGAGGAACTCTGGGTGACTGGAATGATAGAAGTTCTTTTACTGTACTTTCAAGGTATATTCTATTTGTTAGTATCAGGTATATGTGTTATATACACCTAAATAAGTACATTACTTAGAATAATAAAACTCTACTATTAATATAGTGAATATGACCACAACACAGGTAAATCTGTGAACCTGCCAACCAATGTACATTTATTATCTACTATATTTAAAAGTTGAGGTAGTCGATTCAAGGAAATCATACAGAGGTAAACTGTGTTTCTGTTTCCATAGTGCACACAATCAAGTTGGAGAGATATTATATAATTTTTTGAAAATTTAAATGTGTGACATATAAATTTATAATTTTCTTCTAGAAATACCTCCTATGAATAGTTTATGCATGGACATTTCTAGGTTATATATGATGTGAAATTCTCCTTTAGTGTTCAAGGTACTCATAATCTAAATGGAAAATGAGAATATATTGTCATGTCCTTCACGAGCACGGGGATTCTGTATAATTGTTACCCAAGACACACATTCCACACTATATATTTAGTCATCACTATCTTGGTGTCCCAATGGTCTTACCATAGAGCTAAAGCCATTATTAGTGATGATCTGTGAGTCGACCTGAGGACATATTTCAATCAGTCTCAAGATGGCTTGTTTTATATTCAAGTTATGGCATGGCACTCCACTAGATATCCCATTCTGGTCATTGGTTTTATCAGTGAATCATGCTATCTTATCAGGTGGCAAGTTTCAAAAGCAAGGTCACTTTGTACAAGTAGTTTAGGTAATACAGTGAGTGGAACGGGTTCTGAAACTCATGAGTATGTTGCCGCCTCTTCTTGAAATTGACCAAGGCCTTAGGAACCTGGGTTGGCCCCTGGTGGAATCTGCCATTTCCACTTCATAGTGGAGGACATTGGAGCAACAGGGTCTGAATTTCCTCTTCATTTAAGGTCTAACCAGTTTTTAATTACTGCTATGTGAGCAATCTCCTCAGTGCAAGTCAGCATCAGAATGTCTTCAATGCAAAGGAGCATTTCAGCAATACCTACCAATAACTCATATTGTGTTTAAACGTGTCTGACCCACTGATGAAATATTGTAGAATAATTCAAATAGCTTTGTGAAAGGAGTGCACAGAGATATTGCAGGCCTTGTCACGTGGAAGCCAATTGATCCTGATCTTTTTGGGAAGAAAACAAAAAAGAAAATGTTGGTGATACCCAAGGCTTCATACCAGGTACCATAATGACAGCAGCCTGTTCAGTCACAGTTGTGATATTAGACCTTGTCTGTGCAGTAGTAGCTATTTTCCTGTTTCAACTTTGGTATTCCGCAGAAGTGGGTCCAAGCATCAGTGATGTCCACTGTTAATGCAATAGTTTTGCACAGGACCCTGTCTATGTTAAATCTTTTGTTTGAAGACTGAGTACATTTTCTTCTCTTATTTCAACTATAAAATGTTGACAAGCTTTATATGTATAGTGGGTACCTGGCAATACACCACAAATACAGTTATGGAGCTTGCCAGCAGGAGTTCATGGAGTGTGTCCAGGTAGCAGCTCTGCATGTTTGCACTGGGCTTACATACCCCCAAATGTTCAGATCAAATAATATGTATCAAATGGCCATCAATCACAATCTAATAAAAGAATCCAGGACCCCCAGAATAATTGTAACTGCTGTCTCTAGGCCAAAAGTAATGACATTTTATAATGCTGAAAGGGGAATTTGTTTATCAAAGCACTACTTTAGCTCTAGGAATAATAGATATTTGAGCTTCTTTCCCAGCAAGCCCAGAATTGCCTGGCAAACTGGCAACCTCTGTTTTTGTTTCAGTTTTTGGGTTTTTTTGGTATATATGAGTTGGAGAACACAGCCAGCCTTCTGGTTCAGGGTATCAGGGAATAGGCTTTATTCTTAGTCTTCATTTTACTAGAATAGACTCACAGCTGAGTATGAGAGTAATTAATATGCAGAACAGAGGCCGAATGGGGCCTGTGAAGCTTTTCCTTCTGAAGGGACATACCAGGTTGCAGTTCGAGTGTACCCACTGCACTCTTAGCTACGAAAGAGATTCTCTTTCTCTTCTTAGAATTTTGAACCTTTCCAAAGTGATGAGAAGCAGGGGATGAAGATTGAAGCAAACATACCCCCTGGTGGCCCTCAGTGTTATGTTTCTACGGCTGCCCTAACAACTCGCTACCAACTCAGTGGCTTAAAACAGCATTCATTCATCATCTCATAGTTTTTGTGAGTCAGAAGTCTAGGACACAGAGTGGTTCACCTACCTTTTCTGCTCTGGGGTTTACAAGGCTGAAACTAAATGTCAAGAGGGCCACAACTTCCTTTTTGTGGGGTCGAGGGATGAATCCACTTCCAAGCTCACTCAGGTTATTGGGTGAATTTAGCCCGTTTCTTGCTGGCTGTCAGCCTGTGCCTGACCTTTGTTCCTTAGCAGTGCTAACACCCTGTCATGGTGATGCACTCACTGCTTTAGGGTTGCCTGGTAGGCCTACAGCCTCTCATTCATCCAGGTCGCGTTATTCCAATTTAGCCAAAGATGCTGCCATAGCCCGAGGCAGTGAGTAAGACTAGCGAAGCCTGATTTTAAATCTATTCCACTTCCAAAATCTGTAACACGGAGACTGTAGCATTTAATTCCCTCGGGTGATTGATTCTCAGGCACGGTACAGTGCAGATAATTAAGCTATTTCCTCTTTCCTCCAAATCCAACCTTTTAAATGCTCCTTTGTGATGCTGGGCTGGGAGACTGCAGGCTGATGTCTCCTTTGGTGGCTGTCTGTCAGGGGCCTAAGTACAGGCAATACAAAAAGGCTGGAAAGAGAAGAGGAGGGGATAAGGGAGATGCCCTCCCCTTTTGCTTTAAGTCTGTGGCTGTTGCCATAGCAATAAACTTTCACCTTGAAGCGGCCTTTGGATCCTAGCTACAGCTTCTTGCTGCTCTGCCAGAACCGTCTTCATATCATATCCCTTCAGAGGTACCAGCACCAGCTAGCACCAGCCAGCATCCTCCTATCAGCGGCCTCTGCCCCAGAAACAGGGTCAAAGGTCTCCTCCACCACGGTTCCAGATCTAGCAATGCCAGCGTGTTTCCTCTGTTGCTTAGGGTTTTTTGCAGCTGCTTCAGTGCTCCTTTTTTTCCCTTTTAGTTCTCTGACATGTTTAACCTTGCACCAATATTAATTTATCTTTGTTTAATCATTAGTGTGATTTCTGGTTTTCTAACTTTACCCTCCTTACCTTCGGTTAGAGAAGTAGACTGCTGCTGCTGTGAGCTGGAAGAACTGCTGCCTTCCTCAAGCAGGGTTAGTACAGGGAAGTGGTGACAGAGATGCACCTGGCCACCCCCCCACGGTTCGCTTTTCCTCAATCGCAACTACGTTGTGATTGCCTAAAGTACTTGCCTAAGTCTGTGTTTTTTTTCTCATTTTTTTTTTTTTTTTTTTTTTTTCGT
>NW_020174917.1:6792963-6848361 GCF_003031525.2 Neophocaena asiaeorientalis asiaeorientalis | reverse complement strand
TTTTTTTTTTTTTTTTTTTTTTGCGTTACGCAGGCCTCTCACTGTTGTGGCCTCTCCCGTTGCGGAACACTGGTTCCGGACCTGCAGGCTCAGCGGCCATGGCTCACAGGCCCAGCCGCTCCGCGGCATGTGGGATCTTCCCAGACCGGGACACGAACCCGTGTCCCCTGCATCGGCAGGCGGACTCTCAACCACTGAGCCACCAGGGAAGCCCCTAAGTCTGTGTTTTAATGAGTGTTAGGATGCCTTCAAAATCAAGTGTGCTGCACATTTTTGACATATTCCAGAGTAGCCAAAAAATATATTTCCCAAATAGCATTGTTTTCTTCTTTATGGTATCCTTTTCATGATGGATAAATTGCCAAATGATGGACTTATGCTTTAGGATAAATTTACTGAAATGTGATCATCATCTATATTATTTACACAATTTAAGTGTTTCAGATGTGTAGCTGTTTGCTAATACTTTTATGTTTTACATATGGTCAGATATAAAGCTACAGGTGTCAAATATTTAAAAAGAAAAACTTGGCAAGGTTTTTTTCCAGTAATAAACAAATTTACATTAAAAAGTTGCATTTATTGACAAGGAGTTACTTTCCCAAATCTTTTATATTCTACTTAGTAAATGGTTTCCTATTAAAATGCCTGTTAAAATGCCACTTACTGACATTGACTATTTCTAATAAATCATACCAGTAGTTTTGGATAAAAGCACTTCCAAGTACGATTATTAATACTGAACATTTATTCATTTGGAAAGGCATTTTATTTTAAATCATTGTGTAGAATGCAAGCATGGCCTTTGAGCTATGATTAACCATGGGTGTAAATTACAAGCAATAAAGTTTAATTATGTCATATTTATGCAAAATAAGGTAATTGAGCATCATACAAGACATTCACATTATGAGAAAATCAAAGTCATTTAGGGCAATTTGAATTATTTTTTTATTCCATGAGATGTTAGAAATAAGAATGGGCATTTAAATTGTTTCTTTAGCATGCAAGGCAGACATATAAATAATTGTAATGAGCTTGGATTAAATGCAACTTCAAATTATTCAATTTATGAAAAGATAAATACTATATACATATGTGCACACACACACATACTCACAAATGAAATTCACTTTTCCTGTTCCAATTATATCTCCTGTCACACGTTTGATTATAAATCTCAAGAAATCCCAGTCCCCCAGCACTACTATAAATAAGGACAGCTATAACTTAACTGCTTACTGGCTGAGAAAGCACACACACACACACACACACACACACACACACACAAGCACGCACCTGTGAATTTGTGCCCGCTGATACATCAGAGCACATCAGCTGAAGTGGAGCAGAAATTCTCCCAGCTATTAGACCACAAATCCTATTTATTCTGTGACCTGCTTGTTCACTCTGTCTTTGCTGACCCTCTCAGACTTTGGCTAGATTCTCTAATCCTCCCACCAGTAAGGACAGACAGCCAATTGAGATATTATAGTTTGAGGATATTCCTTTAGAACTTAGAATCCCATCTGTATAAAAGTGGAACCCAAGTTTATTCTTGTGGTATAAAATCAGGTAATAATCACTTCCCTCCCCCCAAAAAAAAAATTATGTGCTGACTTGTATGTTAGTAAGAGTCCCCTAAGGTCATTAATTAAAGAGACTTAAGCTGTGAGTCCCTTTAGAGAGAAGGAGAAATGGCAAGAAAAATAATAATTACATGTTCAGAGTGCCCACATAATTGCTTGTCTTTCCTTTATTAGCATCATGTCAGGAAGAATAAGGACAGATATATTCTATTTCCCTGAGTCTATTTCCACTGGTTGAATCTATCTTTCCTTTTGGCTAATTTTCAAGAATAAAATAAAATTACTAATTCAAAGATTTATTTACCTGTTGGGTATATCAAGTGTTATTTGGGAAACTATTGGCATTTTGATGAAGTCTCCTTCACTGATATACTCTCAAAAGTGAACTGCATAAAGGTTTGTATTCCAGGAAAAAAAAATAAGGACTTTGCTTTTTAAAACGTACTTCTTAGATACAAGATTCCAGCAAAGCCTCAACTATGTCAGAACAATATTAACGCTCTTCCTCAGGGCTGAAGTCGCCACTCCCTACCCCCGGCTACAGCACCTTAGGAAATCTATGTTCAGTCTTCAAATCACAATTTGGAATCCATTGTTATATCTCTGATTCATTTCACCAAGTTCCTGAACCTGGTATCGGCACTTTTAGATTCACACTCTTATAATACCTTTCCTCAACTCGGTGATTTTGTTTCTTTGAATGTCTGTCAGCTTTCATTCTATCACTTGCAATCAAACACCACCCCATTCTTCCATCTCAGACCTGGCTCAGGATTGTTGGAGAAATATAATTAAAGTCCAAATCTTCTCCCGACCAAGAAAACCTCACCACCAAGTTAGAAGAGAAAGAAAGCAGTATTGTTATTAAATAAGCATTAGACCAGAATGTGATGTACATCCCAGGCAATCCACTAAGATTGCAAAGACCTAAAGAAATCTCACACCTTTATATAGCCAAGCAGATACCATCCATTACGCACATGTTCTCAAGATAAATAATAACCCGTCCGGAAGTAAGAGGACTTGACAGCACCACTGGTCACGTGTAGTTCGTCTTAACTTTACTTGGTAATAGGGGTGATATCTCTGTTAATTAAGTGGCTTTACCTGGAGAAAGAAAAACTACTCTTACCTTTATGACAAGAGGTCATTTTGCAATTTGAGCAAGGTGCCTGCTGAAGTTAGGTTCCTACCTTCCCACAGAGAGTGGAAGATTGGGGTGCTATCTGTCTTAATGACTGCATTTCAAAGAGATGGTTCCCAGGTCCTTTAGAAAGACATCCTTGAGTCTTAAAACCGAGGAGAGGTTTAATATTTAAAAAATATTTACATACATTTCACAGAGAAAGAACTTACATTTGCAAGTGTTCTTAAGTAAATACTCTTAATAAAAGGAAGGCAGGGGCTTCCCTGGTGGCACAGTGGTTGAGAATCTGCCTGTTAATGCTGGGGACACAGGTTCGAGCCCTGGTCTGGGAGGATCCCACATGCCGCGGAGCAACTAGGCCGGTGAGCCACAACTACTGAGCCTGCGCGTCTGGAGCCTGTGCTACTCAACAAGAGAGGCCGCAATAGTGAGAGGCCTGCGCACCACGATGAAGAGTGGCCCCCGCTTGCCACAACTGGAGAAAGCCCTCGCACAGAAACAAAGACCCAACACAGCAAAAATTAATTAATTAATTAATAAAAGGAAGGCAGGGCAAGGTGAGGCGGGAGATCTCTTCCTTTATTTCCAACTGGGAGAATTTTTTCTTTTTCTATTTGTATTTACTCTTACAGTATCAGTATCATGGCCGTGGATGGCATATTCAAGAACAAAGGCTGAATGAGAGGACCCTCAAAGATTTCCTGGTTTGTGAGTATTCAGGATAAGGACTCTATTTTCAATAATTAAGTAATAACTGTCTAGTGATAGGAACGTGGTCAAAGGGATAGAAATACTATTCTGCATCCTACAGAATACTGTTTAAAGTTCCATTGTGAACATCTAACTTGGAGGATGAAAATGAAGAGCAGCGTAAGTTTAGAGAATTTCCCTAAAGAACGTTAAATAATTTCCTCCTCTTGCAAAAGAAAAGTGGAAACCTCATTACCTTACTGTAAGTATCAGATTGACACGGCATTTTATTTTAAAGTGAGGTGGTTACGCATAATTTTATATTGGTTAGAATGATCTTCTTAGGTATTACTAAATACCTAAGAAATATTAAATTCTAAATCTCTAAAAATAGTCTCCACCCCCTACCCCCGGCTACAGCACCTTAGGAAATCTATGTTCAGTCTTCAAATCACAATTTGGAATCCATTGTTATATCTCTGATTCATTTCACCAAGTTCCTGAACCTGGTATCGGCACTTTTAGATTCACACTCTTATAATACCTTTCCTCAACTCGGTGATTTTGTTTCTTTGAATGTCTGTCAGCTTTCATTCTATCACTTGCAATCAAACACCACCCCATTCTTCCATCTCAGACCTGGCTCAGGATTGTTGGAGAAATATAATTAAAGTCCAAATCTTCTCCCGACCAAGAAAACCTCACCACCAAGTTAGAAGAGAAAGAAAGCAGTATTGTTATTAAATAAGCATTAGACCAGAATGTGATGTACATCCCAGGCAATCCACTAAGATTGCAAAGACCTAAAGAAATCTCACACCTTTATATAGCCAAGCAGATACCATCCATTACGCACATGTTCTCAAGATAAATAATAACCCGTCCGGAAGTAAGAGGACTTGACAGCACCACTGGTCACGTGTAGTTCGTCTTAACTTTACTTGGTAATAGGGGTGATATCTCTGTTAATTAAGTGGCTTTACCTGGAGAAAGAAAAACTACTCTTACCTTTATGACAAGAGGTCATTTTGCAATTTGAGCAAGGTGCCTGCTGAAGTTAGGTTCCTACCTTCCCACAGAGAGTGGAAGATTGGGGTGCTATCTGTCTTAATGACTGCATTTCAAAGAGATGGTTCCCAGGTCCTTTAGAAAGACATCCTTGAGTCTTAAAACCGAGGAGAGGTTTAATATTTAAAAAATATTTACATACATTTCACAGAGAAAGAACTTACATTTGCAAGTGTTCTTAAGTAAATACTCTTAATAAAAGGAAGGCAGGGGCTTCCCTGGTGGCACAGTGGTTGAGAATCTGCCTGTTAATGCTGGGGACACAGGTTCGAGCCCTGGTCTGGGAGGATCCCACATGCCGCGGAGCAACTAGGCCGGTGAGCCACAACTACTGAGCCTGCGCGTCTGGAGCCTGTGCTACTCAACAAGAGAGGCCGCAATAGTGAGAGGCCTGCGCACCACGATGAAGAGTGGCCCCCGCTTGCCACAACTGGAGAAAGCCCTCGCACAGAAACAAAGACCCAACACAGCAAAAATTAATTAATTAATTAATAAAAGGAAGGCAGGGCAAGGTGAGGCGGGAGATCTCTTCCTTTATTTCCAACTGGGAGAATTTTTTCTTTTTCTATTTGTATTTACTCTTACAGTATCAGTATCATGGCCGTGGATGGCATATTCAAGAACAAAGGCTGAATGAGAGGACCCTCAAAGATTTCCTGGTTTGTGAGTATTCAGGATAAGGACTCTATTTTCAATAATTAAGTAATAACTGTCTAGTGATAGGAACGTGGTCAAAGGGATAGAAATACTATTCTGCATCCTACAGAATACTGTTTAAAGTTCCATTGTGAACATCTAACTTGGAGGATGAAAATGAAGAGCAGCGTAAGTTTAGAGAATTTCCCTAAAGAACGTTAAATAATTTCCTCCTCTTGCAAAAGAAAAGTGGAAACCTCATTACCTTACTGTAAGTATCAGATTGACACGGCATTTTATTTTAAAGTGAGGTGGTTACGCATAATTTTATATTGGTTAGAATGATCTTCTTAGGTATTACTAAATACCTAAGAAATATTAAATTCTAAATCTCTAAAAAAAGAGAGGTTTATGGATCCAGGAATAACTTTAGACTCCCCATTTCTCTGACTGTTCCTTAGGTCTAAGCAGACCCGTGAAAAAGAAGCCCCTAATTTATATGAAACAGTTTTAGGGCTACTTAGGAGCAGGCTTGATGTTTAAGGAAATAAATGCTGCGGATGATAAAGAAAGGGGAATAATATCAGAGTATGTCTGGGGCTTGCCAACGTTATAAAAAGTGAATAAATGCAGGTCCAACAATAGCCAAGAGGAGAACTTTATTGTGTCCTTCTCCTGCTCTCCCTAAGGCTCCCTTCTCTCACATGTGGAACATTTTCCCTGTATCTCTTGTATTCCAAGTTTATTTCCATCTTAGGGCCTATAGACACTATATTCCCAGCAAGCAATGCTCCCACTCACATCACTTAGGTCTTTGATCAAACATTAACTCCTGGGTTTTCCTGGTGGCGCAATCGTTGAGAGTCCGCCTGCCGATGCAGGTGACACGGGTTCGTGCCTCGGTCGGGGAAGATCTCACGTGCCGCGGAGCGGCTGGGCCCGTGAGGCATGGCCGCTGAGCCTGCACGTCCGGAGCCTGTGCTCCGCGACGGGAGAGGCCACAACAGTGAGAGGCCCACGTACCGCAAAACAAAAACCAAAAAACATTAACTCCTCACTACCGTCATCCCTGCTCACTACCCCCCGTCCTGCGTACAATACACTGACTGTTTGCCCTGCATTTTTCTCCACAGAGCTTATTATGACCTGATATTTTTCCATTTTTAAATTTACTTTGTCTTCCCAATTAAAATATAAGTTGCCTTAAACCAGAAGCTTTGAATATCTTATTCACAATATATCTGGGAAATATTGCTCAGATCAGAGCCTGGGAAAGATAAAGTACTCAAAAACAACTTGAAAAAGATAGATATGCAATATAAATCCTGAAAATTGGGAGGCAGAATTCAGAGAAGAGGCCAAAATGGGTAAATTCAGTATCATAATTGTGCCCACATGTAAAAACTGAGCCTTTAAAAATACCTTTCAACGCCTGTTATTTTAACATGCTTAATTTTATTGAATCGTGTAGGTGAGATAAGAAAATGGAAATCAGCTCTGATAAACTATTCTACAACATCCACTCTGCTCCTTGGTGAAGTTTGAAAGTAGGATTAGAAAAGGCAGGCATCATTGGCTCTGCCTTCTAATCAATTTGTAGTATAAATACTCCAGCACATATGATCACATTATGGGAGTCATCCATTAGTAGACCTGAATCATCTGTATTAGTTTTTAATTTGCAAAGTTACTAGTTAATGACTTGATATTCTCTGTTTTTGTTGTAAATATTCAGAATTATGTAATTTTTCCCCCGGCACTTAGCATAGTGTCAGGCAAGTAATAAATATTCAATAGGTATTTGTCACCAGACTCAATGAATAAATGAACGAATGAAAAAAATTTTTTTGCTATGAAAAATGAAATTTACAGTTTGCAAAAGGCCAAAACAAAGACTGCTGATGCAAAAAGGCATTAGACAATGGATTGTGAAGAAATGAATAGACTTAATAGCTAGATTGAATAAGAAAAATATGAATGGTTTGTTTACATTTTTTTTTATTTACATGAAAATATGTTGTATTAAGTCAATCTGTGAGTAAGTCAACAAGCATTCAATGAGCAACTTCTGAGTCCAGTTCTCCTCTATGTACTGGATATACAGTAATAACCATATATATGGTTATGGATATACAGAGATTAAGAGTTATAGACTCAGGACTTCCCTGGTGGCACAGTGGTAAAGAATCAGCCTGCCAATGCAGGGGACATGGGTTCGATCCTGCAGCAAAGCCTGTGCCCCACAACTACTAAGCTTGTGCTCTAGGGCCCGTGTGCTGCAACTACTAAGCCTGCGTGCTGCAACTACTGAAGCTCGTGCATCTAGAGCCCGCGCTTCACAACAAGAGAAGCCACCGCAATGAGAAGTCCGTGCACTGCAATGAAGAGTAGCCCACACTCACTGCAACTAGAGAAAGCCCGCGCACAGCAATAAAGACCCAACGCAGCCCCCCAGAAAAAGAATATGTGTATATATAACTGATATAACTGATTCACTATACTGTACAGCAGAAATGAACACAACATTGTAAATCAACTATACTCCAATAAAAAATTAAAAAAAAAAAGAGAGACAGACTCAACACAAAGACATGCATTTTTTTTCAAGCTCCACGGACAGTAGTATTTCTAGATTTCTGCTATCTGATAAAGGACACACACACATACACACACATGCATATTATAGTACTCTAGACCAACAAACTGTGGTTAAATCCAACACATTTTACTCTATTTTTAATTCACTTTTAGCTTTTAATGAAAATGGAAAACTAGGCAGTTCTTACCATTCTCTGATTTACACATGTAAATTAAACCTTTAATCGATATACTCCCAAATTTTGATTCATAATAAGCTGTACAGAAAGAATAGAGTATATGAAATAGGGTATAAAAGACAAAGTATAATATTTAGAATGGTTTTATCTGTAATTAGATGTTTAAATTTCTAATAATGATTCTTAGTAAAGATTTCAGAAGAAAAAATAATTTATTGTAATAATCAATGTCTTAAAATCAATGTCTTGGTATAATTTGAGATGGGGAACTGTATTTCTTGAAACCACATTTTTAGGTTATAACAGCATTCAAAAAACCATTTTAGCAGCAATCTGATGGTCTAGCAGTGTGACTCATATAGTGAGCACAATCTTATGGGATAATTGATTAAAAACACTGATTTAATTAACAAAGCTGAGATAGGTTTTTTATTATACAATGTACTTCCTTTTTCGTGTTTTTTGTCACTCCTTAGATATCTTTTATAAACTAATAGAGCTACTTGAGATTAAATGATGAAACTCTCCTTTGGGGACCAATAACAGGATGACATTAGTCTGTTAAATTGACCTCAGTGAGGATGAATTCTAGCCTCAGCAATGAGAGGATATATGATACCAGGAGCTACAGCAAAACAGCAACATCTATGATACATATTGTCATGTGCCGCAAATTTGAATAGCTAATAAAACACAGTGTACAGAAAATATCAAATTCACGTCTAACATTCCTTACCCTTCTGTTGACTCTTTAAAACTACTTAAATGATTAAATTTCAGCACGAGATTTTGAAATTTTCTTGCAATTGTAAATTGCAAATGTAAAAATTTCTTACAATTATGGCTTTCAGTAAAATCATCAGTAATACAAGCTAAATCTTACTTAGTATATGTTCAACACTTACTGTTTATTACTCATTGTGAAAAACCCTTTATATGCATTAACTTTGCTAGTTCTGGTAACAGGCCTGTAGCAATATTTATCATCCCTGCATTTTACATTAAGAAACTAAGGCTTGGAGAGTTAAAAGAACTTCCAGGTCATCTGTCTGGTCAATGGTTTACTCTGAGAGGCCCAGCTCTAAAGCGTTCTATATCAAGGGAACTACGTATTCAAAATTTCAGCTTTGTCTTTATCGTTTTGTCAGTCCTTCAAACAATTAAAAATTAGCATATATGCAATCAATAATAACATGAGGTCACATCACTGTGTTGGGCACTGGGGAAATAAAGATTAATCACACTTAATTACTATCTTTAATTAATTCTCAGACTGGGGAAGACACACTTATAAGCACATTATTATATTATACTGTGATAAGTGATCATTGAGTCATGAAGTGCTTTATAAGCAACAAATGAACAGTGCTCAACTTTCTCTGACACAGTAGACTTTGATGGGCAGCCTAGACAGGGAGAAACAGCATACCTGCAGCCGTGTTAGCCTGGATGGATGTGGAGGCGTAGACTCTGAGGGTACTTTGCTAGATCCCCTTTGGCCACGATATTCATTCCTAGTTGCTGCAAGTGTTGGCTAATAGCCACTCACAGCTGCTCTTTTGTCCAGCGAGTTGGACCCTGTGCCTTGCCCTCCCCAGAGCTGCATCCACCCCAGACCTCCTCAGCCAGTGACTGAGTGACACGAAGGGTACACATTTCTTCCCCCTTGCTTTCAAGAAGGAGTTAAGTCTATGGTAACAATTGTGTTCCATAAACCTCAGGTGGTTCAACCTAGTTAGTCCCCAGCCAAGTACTCAATCCTGGTTAGTTTTTCTCTCCCTGCTCTCTCCTGTTTTATTCACTTCCCTTTTACTGAGAATATCTTGCTAAATATTTGAACAATAGTTTCTATCTCAGACTCTGCCTCTAGGGAACCCAGCCAAAGAAATGCTGTACCAAACCCACATGATACCTAGAGACTGGATTTTATGGTGTATTCAAGGTAGTAGTAGAAGCCAAAGAGGTGAGATAGTTGAATGAAGGAGACATTAACAATTAGGCAATTACAAACTCACGTTTTCTTAGGACTTGTGTGTGTGTGTGTGTGTGTGTATGTTCCTAAGCTCCTTGAAAGCAAGAATTTTACCTTTAACTTTATATCTCTTGCTGTTATATCCCTTTGGTCTTAGAGTGATCCCACATAGATCACATGTCCCATATCTGGAGCCACGTACTTCACATAGTAGAGATTACAAGCCTTTTGAATAAATGAACAAAGATATAAGATGGAAAATGTAACAATAATCTTGTCAAATATTATTTATCTACCACAGTGTTTGACAAAATATTTAACCAAATGTTTTTATCAGTTGTTTGTGACATGTTCAATCACATTCAAGGGTAACTGTCATAACAAGCAATTATGCTATTTGGACATGCCATTATTTGAATGAAACATTGCAAATATAATAGTGCAATTGTCACAAAATCCAACTCAAATAGATTTAAGCAAAATATGCAATTATATTATTTAAATGGAAAGCCAAGAATTGTAATGTCAGCAGTTCTGTTTTAATCTGGGTGTCAAACACTGTCACCAGAAACACAGTCCTTTCTCTTTATCTCATACCTTTATTCATATTGGCTTTTCTCCAGCATCTAATGAAGGCAGAATTACTGCCCTCAGTCCCAATTCGAAGTCTTTCTAGGTAGCAAGCTCGCAAAACAGGAGAGCTTCTATTTTAGTATGTTATCATACATTTTCATGGTTTACTTTGCTTACAAAGTGGATAATATGTCTATTCCTGAAATAACCATTGTGGCCAGGAGCTAGTTCTATACAGATTTACTAGAACTGTGTCATCTTGTGTTTCACCAATAAAAACACTGTGGATAAGAGGATTTGGTTCTTGGCTTGGCTAAATGTGGATTACATGTCCCAAGCCTGGTGCCAGGGACAGAGAGCCACATTGTTCTTCTGGGCTCTAAGAGAGGCTGACAGGAGACATTTCCAAAAAGGAATTGAGGATGTTAGGTAGGCCCAAACCAAAGTATTCTGTCTTACGAATGGTATTTATAGTGAATAATTTAATACTCAGCCAATGCATGGAAAGTACACCTTAGAAATGATGTTAAATTACAGAAAAGAGTTAAATTATTAGTTAAGAATAAAAAGTATTCTTTAAAATTTTATAAATGCACATGAAGATTTTAAAATGTTTAATGGAACATTCCCTATCAAACATCAAATAATTAGAGGGATATAAAATATCCCTATCTTTGAAATTATATTGAGGTATAAAATATCTCCTTTGGATAAGTCAATTTGGAATAAATGGATGAGATTATTGTATATAATCACTGACTTTGTAATATATTCTTTGGTATGAACCTTGTTTATTATTAATAAAACACAGATACGGAAAAAATTTGCACAATAAAATATAGTTGAATGAATTTTTATGAGGTGAATACTAATCTAACCAATACCAGTTCAAGAAATAAAACTTTGGCAACCATCCATGAAAAGCCTCCCTGTGTCCTGTCCCAATATCGAGTTCTCCCTTTCCAACGTAACTAACCACAACCCAGTCCTTTTTGGTCATCAATTCTTACATTTCTTTATAGTTTTACTATCTAAATGTGTAAATCTAGATGATAAGGTTCTTAGTTGTCATTTTTAAGGTATATTTTAATTTACAGATTCACCCTCCATTCTTTGACTTCTTTCTTATATCTTATCTAATGATGTGCTTGTACCCTTTGGCCTGTAGAGTTTCCCATGGTCTGTGTTTTGTTGATTACATACTCATGGTGCATGTTCCTCTGTCCTTTTTAGTTCCTGAGCATTGACATATAGGCCCAGAAGTTAGGTAGGACTCCAATTGTATTCCTTTATCCAGATTTTGGGAGATGCAATGTTCTTTAATGAGGAATCTCATAAGTTTGTTATTCCTTCTTTTTATGACATTAGTAGTCATAGGTGTTCATTGACAGATCCTTTCATTTGTTAGGTTGACAATTGGTAATATTGTAATCCTGTTATATATTTTTATTTATATACAGAATAATTTTATAAATAATTACTTATCCTCCTTTGTTTATGCAGTGGTATGTCTCATAGAGAAAAGGCAGTATAAATATTTCATTTGTTTGTATGTTTTGTTCTCTGTATTTGAAGGTTTTAAAATTGTTGCTTATTATTCTATAAAGGTTAATATTTTTAATGTCTTTATAAACTGATGGATTTGAACACATTTGATAGGTTTTAATTCACTGCAATTACTATTCTTAAAGAGCTCAAATGGTGTTGTATTTGATAGCAGAAAACTTTTCAGGCTGATTTTCTAACCTTTTGACAGTACCCCAATACACAGTGAAAGCTTTTTGATATCTGATTTAACAGGAAACTCCAGGTTAATCTTACACATTTTTTTGTGTGTCAGAACCGGAGTAGTCATTTCTCTAAGAAGCACTACTTTCTTTATGTATGAGATGGCATCTTATGACCACAACCCCATCTCTAGGAATGTTCATTGCTACTGTGTTGATCACTATTTCTAGGCATTTCAGTTGTTATATATAGGAAAATATATGATACACACACACTAAAATACTTGTGTTCATACAGGTAGTTTCAATTGAAACACTGAACTACAAGCTTTTTACTGAAACACCTCTGTATTGTCTCTGTATCTCCTTTTTTCCACACTGAAAATCTTGGTTCTCAAGGATACAGGGATTGAAGACTTAGAATACCCCATAAAATGTACACACCATGGCAAATTGAAGAATAACAATATTAGTACTCTCATTTCGTATCAGTTAGGGTTCTCTAGAAAAACAGAACAAATAAGACAGATAGATAGATAGATATAGATACAGATATTAGGATATAGGGTAGGATGGATACATATATATATATACACACACATACATATATAATCAACATGACTTATTACTGTTGATGTTAATCTTGATCACCTGACTGAATTCATTGTTTTTTTCTTTTTAAAATTACTCTTTTTTCTCCCTTTCCATACCGTACACTTTGGAAAGAAGTACAATGTGCAGCCAACTCTTCCCTCATATTATTTATTTATTCAATTATTTACTTATATCAGTATAGATACATGGATATTTACTGTATACTTTGGCTTACAATCCAATACCACTGTATTTTATAGCTCAAAATGTCCAGCTTTGGCCATTTGCAACTCTTTCACTGGTTTCTTTGATAGATATACTTTTGGGGGGTAGATATTTTCTTACTTTCTGTTATTAAAATATACTGCAGGCTTATATTGTTATCTGATGCCCCAGCTCTAGAATCCTAGCCATTTTTCTAGAAGCCCTGGTCCACTTTCACTGGAGAATAACATTAAAAACAGAATTCTAGTCACTGGATGTGCTTGTTGCTGCTGGGACGTCATGGCTTTCAGAATGTGCTTCCACCAGAAGGAAATATATGTGTATATGCTAACCTGTGTATATACACATATTCATGAATATTTTAAATGTATCCATCTGTATGTATAGTAACACGAGTTTATACTGATGTCACCAGCACTAATCTACTACCACTTGATCATTCAGTTTATCTATATAACTCTCACTCCAAAAATGAGAAACTTGGCTCTAGTTAGTAAGATTTGTTTATTTTTTATATACCTTGGTTAGGAGAATATGCATTACACCCATACTTCTTTATATTGCAGATGTGTGGACATATCGCTTATCCTTTACGGGTTGACCATTTTTATTGCCATGGCTTAATTTACTGTTGTGGCTTCTGTGGCACTTTGTTTTTTTAGACAGTGAATGTCTAATTAATACTTACTAGATTTTAGTTTTTGTCATTTTAATGAATAGATGGCTAAAAGAATTTTTTAAAATATGCTTAACTTGAAGTAAATTTGAACTACCAGGTAATGATATGTGTAAATTCTCTACAAATGTGTTAAATTTATATAATGCAAATGTGATCATGTTACATGCCTTAAAAAGATAACTAGTGATTTTTGATAGCCATAATTACTGAAGATTAAAAACTTAGAGTGAAACACAATTGTAATATTTCCTTAACTATACAAATATATCTTTAATATTGCCAACTTTCAATATCACCTCAATTTTTCTTGTGTATTAAGAAAGTTTGGCATTATTTGATTTAATAAAACCATGTACCCCAAATTATATTTTCCTGTTACTCTTCCAAGCTTCACTGCTGATTATTTGCTTATATTACATTTGACATAAATGTTATATCATTGCCTTTCGGGTGAACTGAGGCTGTAGGTAGCCTGAATCTGTCAAAATGATGCTGATAAAAAGCAGGTTTCAGAAAGTTACTTTTTCTTATCCAATTCTTTTTAACAGACGCTTCTAAAATCATAAGTATACTCCCTGGAGATAATCACAGTGAGATTTTACATAATTATTTGAAGATATATAGCATTTTAAGATTGATCCTTTAAAATGATGTTACTTAGATTGTTTCAAAGTATATTCTCTCTCAACACTTATTCGTTGTAAATGTATATATGGCTATATATGTGAGGAATATAAAGTCAAGTATGGATTTTATTGTGATTATGTATCTAAATCTGCAATATTTATTATAAAAAGAACATGTGCTAAATTTAGAGAGTTCAAAGGAATGAATTTGAGGAACTGGTTAGCAATACTAAATAAGTTTTTTCTTTTTTAGTTTGAGATGTCCAAATAATTTTTTTACCATCAAATGTACTTAAATATGTTTGTAGCTATTTACTTTTATGCTTATGATTTATAAAGAATATGTTCTGATCAGAGTAAGCCTCTTTTTTTAGAATATTGTCAGTTAATAAATGTGGAAGGAAAAATTAAATTAACAAAATCACCATTTTGCAAAAAATGATGAAATAATTGATGTGGAAAAGTAGCATGAGTGAATGCTAAAAAATTTAGGTCGAATGTTAATAAGAAAATTATTCTTTGTAGCATGCTAAAGTTTACCAACAGATTATTTGTTGGTCATAGGGAAAAAGAAACTTTACCACCTAGGAATCTAGTTTTCAGCAACTAAAGCCACCAACAAAATTAACTTTCCCAATCACAAGACAACCAGATACTTTATTCCTCTTGATTGATATAACATGAAGTACACTCTATATGAAGTTTTGTTAATTTTTTTGGAAAAAAACAAAAGGAAAAATAATAAGTAAAATTTTAATGTTAATTCACAGTTTATAGAATATATGGGGTTAGAGAAAAAGGCCAAAAATCAATAGAGGACACAATATGATAATTCAGAATACAGAGGATTCAAGACAATTGGACTCAGACTTTCAGCAAGTCAATGGAAGGAAAATTGGGTGCAGGTGATACTCAAAATTAAAACAGATTTAAGAGACATAACCTCTAGATGTACTATGTGTACTTTGATTAGAATATACCAATTGTAATATGTATAGTGTGCATAGAGAAAAGTCAGAAAAACACCTTAAATATGGGCTGGGTATAAGATGTGATTATTAAATTATTGTTGTTAATTTTGTTAGCATTGATAATGACACTTTGATCTTATAAGAAAATCTCTATACTTTTAGAGAGGCATAATCAAGTATTGTGGCGTAAAGTGCCACAATATTAAAAACATGCTTTATAAAACTTCAGCAACAACAAAAAATTAGATTAAGCAAATATGGCAAAATGTTAAATTATTACATCAAAGCAATAGGTTCATGAGAGTTAATTATAATATTTTCTGTCATTTGGATATGCTCATTTAAAAATAAAATTAAAAAAGAAAATAAAATGGGAATAAAAAGTAAACACTATTTTCTTATCGTATCTTATAAAGAATATTTTTATCACATTTTAATCAAGTTTTTCTTTCTGAATTTTACTCTGATGCTTGATTAAAAACTAACCAACAAACAAAAATTAAAAAAATCCAGCATATAAACCTAACAGTCCAAATTAAAAATTTTTTTTCTTTTAATTAGATGTTTTCAGTGAAGTCAGAACCAAAGAGTGGAATTATGGGCCCGGCATCTGAAGAAAATTGACTCCCACTGGTACAGAAAAGCCAAGTTTAAGATGTTGAACTTGGAGATAGGCACACTGAAAGCAAAATAAAATTAATCTGTGAGTCAGTCTCCACATTCGGAACTTTGGAAAACCACTATGTATGCCTTACTTGTTGGTTGTGAAGAGTAAAATAATTGTGCCTATAAAGTGCTTAAAAAAATGCCTCATACAGAATGAACTATTAAACAGAATACATGCTAGTATTACCTTATTATTATCCATATTATCACTCATTATCCTTGTAGACAGTATTCTATAGAAAGTTAAGTAAAAGACCACTGAGTAGTTAAGTAAAAGACCAACAGTAGTTCCTGATATGAATTAGGCAAAAGGGTTTTTTACAAACTGGAAAAGAAGAGAGAGGCCATTAAGCAGTGAAGCAAAAATCTTCTTGTTTCCTCAATCAAACAAGTGCTAGATAAAAATGACCAGAAAATACATGGATACATAAATAAACTTTGCTACTAGTCACTGATTACATATGCAGATTGCACAGAATTCTCTTGACATTCTAGAAACCTTGCTTGATTAATAGCACATTGGAAAAATGCATTAAAATGCATACACATCTAAATAATACTAAAATATATTTTTCAAATGATGTTAAATTTTTCTTTTTATTGAAAGTAAATGTAGTTTTAACTAATCTATTGTCAAAAAATTATTTCATTCTAATCTTTGTTTTTATACCTGTAATTTTATTATTTATTTTCTAAATAAAAGATTATATGATACCCACATCAAATCTTGTGTATATAAGGTGTGTATCATGACACTTTTATTTATTTTTCTAGCAGTTAGTTCCCTAAGAAATCCTGCAGTTTCCAATTTCTCCTTCTATTATTCCCAATCTTGACAGATTAACTTTATATAAACAAATGATTAATTAATTAAATATTAAAACATATAAATAATATGTGTATTAAAAGGATATATATGTATGTGTGTATATATATATATATATATAGAGAGAGAGCGAGAGAGAGAGAGAGAGAGAGAGAGAGAGAGAGACAAAGCCTGGTCCAAAATGACTGCTGTCTACACTAAATTTTTCTATCTATATCTCACCTAAAAAATCTGCTCAACCAAGTTAAACCCTTTTCCCTTCTAAATCTGTGAGGTTTATCTCTGCTTTGATATTCTTCCCTTTCTCCCCAATTCATGTATTATTTCAGATCAATTTCCAGTGTACATTACAAAACCGATTTACATCATCACAGTATACCAGGAGCTCTCATTCATCTGATACCTGTATAGCAGTACTTCCTGAACGAGTAATTGAAAGTTTATCAGACTGTTGAGTGATGGCTGTTAATTTCTCCTTTTAACATTTCACAGGAGAGACTTCAGATGTCACCATTCTTCTCCCTGAGAGTGTCATTCTGGAAACCCTGTCTGTTTTCCCTATGCATCCTCCACTTTCACTTCCCCAAGGTAAGAGGAATATACAATTTAATTCATATTTCTACCATTTTTAAGGTGATGTATCCCAGGGAGTGTTTTTTTCCTGCTTCCTTTAAAATTTAACACAGTAGGTGCTCTAGCCTTGCTGCCCCTTCCCTCCAGAGAGGTCCTTCGGAGATACTTGGGGGGAATACACCATTATCTTACTAATCCATCTATAGTTAGTCATGTGACTTGATTTTGAAATAGAAAATAATAGCATCAACTTCATTATCTAATTCTGTTCTAACTAGATGGTCATTGACAGAGCTTATATGTTAATATTGCTTTGGCTTTGTATGTGTCCTCTCTGAGCCAGAATCTTAGAGTGGGAAAAACTGTTTGGCAGCTTTATGTTTCATGGATTTACATCTTCCAAAATAATTTATAATCACATTTGCTTCCCTTAGCCTATACTTAACATGTAGTGGGGACTTCTCTGGTGGCACAGTGGTTAAGAATCTGCCTGCCAATGCAGGGGACACGGGTTTGAGCCCTGGTCTGGAAAGATCCCACATGCGTGGAGAAACTCAGCCTGTGTGCCGCAACTACTGAGCCTGCGCTCTAGCGCCTGCAAGCCACAGCTACTGAAGCCCGCATGCCTAGAGCCCGTGCTCCGCAACAAGAGAAGCCACCACAATGAGAAGCCCGTGCACCACAACGAAGAGTATCGCCCGCTCGCTGCAACTAGAGAAAGCCCGTGCACAGCAACGAAGACCCAATGCAGCCCAAAATTAATTAATTAATTTTAAAAAGTGTAGTGGGCATTAAATAAATGTGTGGGGTTTGCATAAATGGATTCTAGTTTTGCGTCATAAGGAATCCTATCTAATCCTATCCTATCTATTCTGTATCTATTTAATCATTTAATGTCAGCCATATTAAACAAGGATGAAATATAGTTATAGTAGAAGCTTTGGGGTCGGCTTTCTCTGGTTAATTTCTGGCTCTATGTCATATAAATTTACTTTGTTTATTTACCTTGCAGAAAATCTTACTTTATTTATCTTGCAGAAATTTGTTTTAAGGAGGAAATAAAATAATAGAGGTGAAATTCCAAGTATTATATCAGGTGCAGAATAGCTGGTTTATAGTTTAAGGAATTTTTATACGCCAAATTCTCTGCTTAATGACTTAGGTCATTTCTCTAAATTTTCTCTCAACTATTTGATAGAGGCTCTATTATTATTGTCATTTTACAGGTGATAAACTTGACACAAAGATGATTAAGTAATTTTCTTAAATCCTACACTTATTAAGTCATTTCAAGAGCTCTGTAATCATTACCCTATAAAGTGATTAATAAATATTCACTCTTTATCTTTTTGCTTAGGTTCAGGTCCTGTGCTACATCTTGATGATACAAAGATGAGTAAGAAAAAATTGCTGGTATTCTAGTGGAGAAAAAGAAGATATAGAAAAGAGTCAATTTTTACAACATTTTTCATCCATTCTTGGTAATGAAATCTGATATTGGCAGAAAATATACTATGCCCCAAAGGTACATTATATTCCAAATTTATCCATATGCAGTTATAGATAATTACATTATATTCCAATTTCAAGTTAAATTGCTAGTATGAAGTATGGTGTTTATTTTGACATCAAAAGTAGATGAGAATCTTTATCACAAGGAAGTTAAGGTTTTACTTAGTTTCAATTATGTCCACATAGACAAAGTGAAATGAGTCACAACTTGAGAAGATGAGAAAAAGGAATTTTTGAGAGAATTTTAAAAAGCAGGCTCACACAGTTTCATAACACTATAAAATTTCCCAAACTCCTTAACTTGTGTGCTGTTTCTTATTCTCAGAACACTTTTTAAAAAAGGAGTACGGGGCTTCCATGGTGGTGCAGTGGTTGAGAGTCCGCCTGCCGATGCACGGGACGCGGGTTCGTGCCCCGGTCCGGGAAGATCCCACATGCCACGGAGCAGCTGGGCCCGTGAGCCATGGCCGCTGAGCCTGCGCGTCTGGAGCCTGTGCTCCGCAACGGGAGAGGCCACAACAGGGAGAGGCCCGCGTACTGCAAAAAAAAAAAAAAAAAAAAAAAAGAGTATGAAAGTGTAGAACAATTAATGAGTTAGCAATTTATAAATTAATCAAATTTATAATCTATAACTATAAATTATATAATAATGTATAATTTATAATTTACTTACTGATGTTAGGTGTGAGGGTTGGTAATGGATGGAAGGTAAAGGAAGTTCTGCTAAAGGTTCAAGTTTTATTGACTGGTGTAAGACCAGTTATGTTAATAAGGACACACATCAATTTTACAAACCCAAGTATTAAGATAAAAGGTAGTAATAATAATTATATTTTGAGAACAGATCCAGAGGCTGGAAAAGGTAAAACCATGGTGTTGGTTCAATCTATAGTCTAATACACTGGTATGTAGGAATTTTGCAAATTTGTTACCATTGGCAATAAAGAAAAGAAGTCAAGTATGTTTAGTTATAGACTGGTAAATCAAATGTTATGGCGGGTTATGCCCCAAACGGAGAAAATCAAGTAAAAATTTATTTCTAAGTGTACGGAACTTTCAAAATGTTGAACGCAATATGTTAAAGCAATTGCAAAATGGCTACATGCATTATAGGTAAATCAAATATATCTATTCTACTGTTGCCAGAGGAATTTGAAAAAAATCTTAAGTATATTTTCTCTTGAAGATACGTTACAAAGTAGAGGTAAATAACATGAGCAATAATTTGTTAGAAATACTCAGCTATGCAGTATGCCCCTTAGGATTTTCACACAAAACAAAATAATACTGAATAAATTATTGAACATAGTTTATCTGTGATGAGAACATGCAACCCATAGCTGAATTTTTAAATGGAATAAGCAAGCAAATATATATCTTATTTTCAGGTTTTGTGTGTGTGTGGTTTGTTAATGGGTTTAAAATGCAAAAAGCTAAGGCATAATATAATTTGGTAGGGGCAAGATCTGAATCACTATATACTAAAATTTCACCTGTATTTTCCCAAACATACCTTACATCCATCTTTCAGACTATACAGTGCCCATTCTAATACTTCTATGTAACCAACACAAATGTATGCTTGACTCAAGAAATATAATTTATCTATATGTGGACAGAGGAAAACACTTAAATTCAGTAATGGATTTCAACACTAATGAACTGGATCCCCGCCACCCAGTGGAGGAATTTGATTTACCAAAGCTGTTAAGACACATACAGTTCTATGCATATATAAACATCTAAGCAGACGCGTGTTTCAACCATGAAAGAGGATAGGTTCAAGTGGACAAAAAAGTCAGGAGAAGAGAGCCATACAATTGATAATTCTACAAATCCCTTTTTGTAATGAATATTTATTGATCCTCCCTAGATTAAAAGTATTCTTTGTGCCACTGAGGCAATAGCAATGAACAAAGCAGCTAGAGTGCTAGTACTCAAAGCTCATAGGGACTGTATAGCACAGGGAATTCTACTCAGTATTCTGTAATGACCTATATGGGAAAAGAATCTAAAATAGAATGGCTATATGTATATGTATAACTGATTCACTTTGCTCTGCAACTGAAACTAACACAACATTGTAAATCAAGTATACTGTAATAAAAAAATGTCAGTGTCACATTGATTCAAGTTATCTAGGAATGTCTGCATTTAGTAACCTCATTAAGTAGATATCAGATTGGTGAAAGATGAGAGAAAAGGAAAACTCTTGACAGTAGCATTGGTTCCAGGGAAAAGCGTAAGTAACCTTCCTTGTAGTTTAACAAGCTTGAAAATTCTAGACCTTCAGAAAACATTTCTTAACCAAGCAAGATAAATGGGTACATGCCAAAGCAAAAGTCAATCAGAGTGACAATAACTCACTAATGTGGTGTAAAAAGAGAAAACAGAAAAATAAACTCACGCCTACAATACTATAGATTTGGTAAACACATACACAACAAAATAAGGCAAAAGATAAAACAATTCTTTTTTCTGAGCAACATTTCATCTTCGACTAAAGGTATCTGAATGAAAACCAAAGTATTTTCAAATGTTCATATGCTATCCTCAAGGTATTTCAGAAGAGACAAAGATTAATCGACATCTAAGTCATTGCTAAAGTTTGAAGGGTGACTTTTAATTTATTTTTCAAAAAAATCAGAATTTTGTTGAAATAATTTAGCTTGCAATGTGTGTGTATATATATATGTGTGTGTGTGTGTATATATATATATATATATATATATACACTATATATATACACACACACACACACATACATACATATAGACATGCATACATATATGCACTTGCCCCAGATCTTATTCTGGGGCGAGATGAGTTCATTTCAAAGGCATAGTCTTCTTGTAGTTGCAATTGTTTCAGTGAGCTTTCAGTGATATCTCTAAACGCTAGATGGTTGGAACGCCCATGTCTTCTGAACAGTGTGAACCATCCATTTAACTCATAGCCCTCCAGTAGCAATTTTCTCCCAGACATCACCGTGTTTCACTCTGTACATGCATAGCTATGTATTTGGCCAAACATTAAAACGACTGCTATGCGGACTTTTAGTACTTTTCTTCCATTTGTTCTCTGCAAGATTTTAGTACTCTTATTCTGTTTGCTCTTTTCTCTCCAAAACCCTGATTTGAAAATTTTATTCATCTCCAGACTCCCAAACTTTGATATGTTTCTTCTGCCATTAAGATAGCTGATCTCAGTCAGGATTCCACCTTTTTGTGCTGTTGTATGAAATAGGATCTGAAGCAGAAAGCCATGCTGTATTATACCCCAGCTTACATGCTTTCCTTATCAAACAAATGACAGACTTGGGGTGTTCCGTGTCCCAGGCCTGAAAAACTGTTGTTTCATATAATGTGTTTAGTGTTATCTTTGTTTATGATGGATAAGCATTCTTATCCATCGTAAACTTCTTATCCAAGTCTGGATAAGCATTCTTCTATCACAACTGGAACCAGAACTGACCAAGTTACGAAGATGTAAAAGAAAAAATTATTCACTTAGTGTATCTTTGGCTTCCAGGATTCATGCTTTTGTTCTTGCAATGCTTTAATTCACTTACCTTTGCTATATCGAATTGTCACCTGTCTTTAGCAAATGTCTCATATTCTTTATTTCCTTTGATGTTTTTTGTGATTACTCCATCCTATTTTATATGAAAATTCTTATATCTATTTTTTGCTATACAACCTAATTTGAAGTAATCTCACACTGCTTGTTGATATGGCGTATACCGTTTTACTGAGCTAAAATATATTCTTTAGATTCCTCAATTATGCTTAGGTGGTTATGATATCTTCTCTTTATGGGAGGGAATTATGTTTTATATTTATCTCTTTTCTTTCAATAACTACAGAGGCAATGTTCATACATTAACCAACCAAAATATTTAGTAATTAATTTGAATTCCCATAAATTTCTAGACAATTATATTTTCTTATCTATATTTGTAAAAAAATTAATAAACCTACACATTTAAGATCAATGACCACTAGTTTTTAAATTGCCTCATGCTTTTATTTCTCCAATATCATTGGATATCCATTAGACAAATAATGTTTTTTGAATTATAAAATGTTTGCAATGAAAATTCCTTATACCCAATACCCTTAGTTTTTAAGATATGGAAACTTAGTCTAAGGGAGGTTTAATCTTGTCAGAGACCACAGAGCTACTTATTGACAGAGCTATGGTTAGAAACTGGTTTTCCAACTTCCAATTGAATGCTCTTTGCACTAAACATTCTATGTGGGACCTTCAGATATGATTTATGAAGAAACAGAATATTTTTAAAACCCAGTTCAAAGAAAGTACATAAATCACTTCAAATATTTTAAATTTAGAACAGAAAATCATGCATTTATTTATCCTTTTGGAATAATTTAATAACAATTTATTGAACAGTCTGAACTTCAGGCTAGATATAAAAACAAAAATAAAAATATTTTTCTCCACTCACCCTCACTCTACTCTGAGTACTTTTGCTTCCTTATTGAGTAGAAGATCTTATGAGTATTCAGGAAAATACCATAATTTTCCTAGAGTTTTTGGTTATGTAAAAAACTTCAGTTGTTTCTAGTTTTGAACTCTAATCTCATATGCAATTTAAATATGATACCTTCTCCCTGGCACTGAGCATTGGTGTGAATAGGAGTGTGTCTTATTTTATTCTTTCCTTTCCTCAGCTTTGAGGGGAGGGTGCATTGTCTATCTGAGACATTCACCTTTTCCTCCTTCATCTTCTAGGTTACTTGGGTTTAGACAAGGAAGAGAAGAAAAAAAGGTAAGTGTCTCTTGGTTGCTTACAAATTTGCTGTCCTTTCTGTTGATTTTGATAACATTTCTGGCTTCTTCCTTTTGTGCAGAAGATAAGAAAGGCTAATTTTTTTGAGAGGACTATGTGAATGATTTAGGAGTTTCCTAGTAAATGCTTCAAAATCATGTTTCCTTGACGTGCTGATTCCGACTGATTTCATCTCTCCATCTACCTCATCCTGCCCATTCACATCCCACCTAAGACTATTACTATCCTCTTGAATGGGTATTAGAAAGATGAAAAATGAGTACAACCTTGGGAGAATTCTGAGGACTCCATAACATAATTGAGTAAGAGTACCTAGCATACAGAAGACTGTCCCTATAATTTACTGCAGAAATTTTAAAATCAGAATTTTCAGTGATAGTCAAAGCTAAACACAAAATTGTTGTAGCAGTCTAAAAACAAACATTTCTTGAATATGAAAAAAAATAAAACAACCTTTTCACGAGCAATGATTTTAACTTTTAGCCTTTTTAATTAACTTTTAATTTGAAATATAATGTTCCTTTCATAATTTATGCTCACTTGTTAAAATGATCATGATGATCATAGCTTATTTGTCCTTAGTGACTAATTATCCCCCATGTTTGTTGGAAGGTTTCATGGGAAGAAAGTGAAGCTGAACCTTTGTGTACGTATAGTCTCTGTACAGCTCTTCAGTCTTCACCTATTGTATGGGTGGGGAAAGAAGGGATCTTCCTGATTACTCAGAATGTAATTCTTTTTCTTTATGTTTTGGCATGTAACTGCATTATTACTCCTCAATATTAGGTATTGAATCATATATTTATTTGCTCTCCGTAATGCCTGCCATAGTGTGGAGGCCATTGTGGGTCTCTATTAATTATGTGTTCATTTGAAAATTATTATCTGCAGTAGAAATCCTCTGGTGGTTTTACACTATGTCATAATCATAGGGAGAACTTATATACTTAGAGCAAATTGATATTGGAGATGATGGAAATGAGGTAGTTTAGTTCTAAAGAGCATCATCATTTATATCAGAAAATTAGGTAATAACCTATTGAGTTGATCACTACATGTTTATTGTCTAAGTTGAATAAGTTTTAAAAAACCTCTTGGCTTTAGTTATATCTATACTACATCAAGTTATGTGTATCTATCTATCTATCTATCTATCTATCTGTCTGTCTGTCTATGTATCTATCATCTATATATCTGTCATCAACATAGCTGAAGCAGAATTCTCCCGGTGGCACTATTCCCTAATTTCAGGGAAATAGCTACCAGTGCATCCTGTCTTGTTTGCCACAAGCCACATTACCACTGGAGAATGTCAGACTGTGAATTTTGCATTTGGCTGAATAGACACTGACCTGAGTTCTTGGGACTAAAGAAGACAATCTCAGAAAACCTAAAGAGTGAAGGGTCTCATGTATTATAGCCTTGACATGTATATGTCAAGGGTCTATTCCTTGGCATTTTCCTGCTAGAGAGTCACAGTCTTTAGAAATTTACATAGCTTCTGCACTAAGTACAAAAGAACATTGCACATGTGAAATGAGGAAATGATACACACCCTTCCATATAAACCATGGGCTATCTCAAATGACGAAAATGAAAGACCTGGGATTTTCAGAATGTTTTTTTCCCTTGAACGTTGAAGTCATTTTTCCTCTTGAAAGATGATCTTTTAGGAAATATTTTGAACAGTATTTACCAGAAGAAAAGTATCTTATTTTTGTTATTAAAGAAAAAAGATCTCCCTTACTTTAGTGATGAAAAAACTGGTCTTGTATTATCCAAATGCATTTAATATGCAAAGATATTCAGAGAGCCTGCTAGCAGTACAGATTACCATAAATTAGTAGATTTGAAAGAAGAAATGCATTGATTTGATGCTTGCAAAAATGCAATAGATTTATAGGAACTGAGCAATTTGATACTTATGCTTATGTTCTCTGTGCCTTGTAATTCAAAACAGATATTCTGTTAGTATCATATAGCAAGAATACATAATCATCTCTTCTATTATGATGATTTTGGGCATTTCAATAGTATTAAAATGCTGTAGATACATTTTTCCTAATTTATAGTAATAACAAAACAACTGCCAATACAAATATGATAGAATATTTTAATTTGTATGCACTGCATGATGAATCACAAGCCAACATTGTTGTTTTTTTTTCCTATTATTACATGAGAACTGTAAGTCACAAGTACTTAAAATCTGTGATAGATTGAAAGAGTATGAACAGGAAAATGTGGAAAGTAGAATTATGAATTTTTTAGGTTACAATAGAATTACAAAGTAGAAAAACCCTGGACAAAGGATAAAGAGACTGTGCTCTGTTAATAACCAGTTCTGTGATCTTTATAAAGCAAATTATGTTTCCTAAAGCTCAGTTCATTCAACTGTAAAATGATAGCTTAAGGTTGAAAGAAATGAACATGCATGGTATTTTTAGATATAAAATGTAATATATAATAATTTCATGAAGTATAGGAAATGCAACCACAATCAATCCTTAACCTGCATTCGCCTTCATCTTTCCATCCCTCCATCATATGTGCCTGTTCTTTCTTCTACTATTACTTGACATATATATAAATGAAAACTTTTTTCATAATACTCAAACAGGAGCAATTTGATGTCATGTTTTCTCAGTTTAAAAATACTTATTGAGTAGAATTTTGTTGGTTTTTCCCACATGGTAGTTCATGTTGTAAAAATTCATTTCAAATTTTAATTTCAATATAAATACAGATGTGAAAACAAGTTAAAACAAAATAATTTCTATTTTTTGTGGGTTATGTTATGTATCAAACCTCAATTTATTCATTTCAGAAATTGCTTTTGGATATATTCTATATTTCTATTATTATTTAGAAAATTAAAGAAGATTTTTATAGAAAAACCTTTGTATATGAGAGAGACATCTTAAAGTAGCCAACACTGCATAAGAGGAGTGATAATTTGCCGTCATGTGGGATTATGAGAAATGAGTGTAAACAATGATCATTAGCCATTGAAGGCAATAAGTAATACAGAGGAACCAGAATAAGAATTTTTTTATGTAAACATACAATAATTTTATATATAAAGGAAATATAAGGAAATAAGGTTACTGCCTCTCTTTTTCTTCCTGGTGTTTGGTTACCAGGAACAAAAACTTACTAAAGTGAGCTTAAGACAATAGAAAGTGTGTTGGATGGTTACAGAAGTGTTAGAGAACCCGAGAACAATAGCTGAGCCTGGCTTTATCATGCAGTTAGCTAAGGAACTGGCAATACTTTAGGCACCAAACTTATCGTTCTCTGAATTCTGCCTTCCTTTATCTGAGGCTACTTGTCTTGTCCCATTGCTTCTCTTTCTTGATCTGCTTTGTTCCTCCCTTTATAGCAGTCACATACTTGTGTT
This sequence comes from Neophocaena asiaeorientalis asiaeorientalis, assembly GCF_003031525.2. Taxonomy (NCBI): domain Eukaryota; kingdom Metazoa; phylum Chordata; class Mammalia; order Artiodactyla; family Phocoenidae; genus Neophocaena; species Neophocaena asiaeorientalis. The sequence continues at coordinate 6,821,297 of NW_020174917.1, read as the reverse complement.
GTCTTTTGTTTTTGTTTTTTTTCCGGTACGCGGGCCTCTCACCGTTGTGACCTTTCCCGCTGCGGAGCACAGGCTCCGGAGGCACAGGCTCAGCGGCCATGGCTCACGGGCCCAGCCGCTCCGCGGCATGTGGGATCTTCCCGGACCAGGGCACGAACCCGTGTCCCCTGCATTGGCAGGTGGACTCTCAACCACCGCGTCACCAGGGAAGCCCCCTGTGTTGTCTCTTAAAGTGCATATTATCAGTGGTAACTTTTGTGTTCTCATTCCTAATTCCTGGGAATAAGTGTCTCTGTTGTGTCTATTTTGAGTTAAAGGTCCATCCCTGGGTTAAACAGTTTTTATTAGGCTGTTGTGTCAAGTAGCCCAAAGTTTACTCTGTGAGATTATGAGAAAAGAGTCTTTGAGAAGAAGCACTGTGGGGAGATCAAATGATAATGGACCTTGATAGTTTAAGAACGAAAAGAAAAGAAATTTCCAGAAAGTAAGATGGGAAAGTAAATAATGTGTATCTGATCGTATGATATTCTTTTTTATCTTATTGGAATGCATGAATATAAGTATATGTCTGATTGCAAGTTGGTATCAAGTCACTATGCAAATTGTGTTAGAGTTGGGGAACAATAAGTACTTCATGAATATAATTTATGTTAACTTGAACTGAACTGGATTACATTGAAGAAGCGATTCTTGTTTTGCTTTGGCTACTCCATTTTTTTGTTTTAATTGTGAAATTTCAGTTTTAAGACATCACCTGGCTTTTGGGCCCTGGTGCCAGTCTCTCCCAAATGGCGACTAAAAATATACAGATGAAGATGCAGGCAGGTGACCTCGAAAAGTAGCACTAAAAATTAAGTTTGGTAAAATAATCTTATTGCCAAAATTTAGAAGAGACTTTTATTACTAGAATGAATCACCTGGATTGGTGCATACTGTTTGTGTGCTCTGCTACAACAAACAGGGTGGCTAGGAAACACAAATATTCATTCTTAATCTACGTTATACCGATAATTAAGAGATGGGGAGACAGTCAGAAAAAACTCAGCTGACAACTGTTATGCTGTTTCTTCTTTGCATGATTTCTCCATTTTGTCACATCCAGAATGCTTCCCCAATTAGTCTTTTTATTTTCTACATATTCCAAATTGCCATGTGGCAGAAGCAGAAATTTACATTTTAAGATTTATAGGTGTTACTTAGAGCAGTTAAAGAGGCAGAAAGAATCCCATTTCCAGGGCAGATTTTATGTTATAGCTTTTTATTTACATGATATATTTAGAGTTTGTACAGATCAGGTGGTCAGAGAATGTACAAATCCCATCTTGGGCCAACATGCTATTTTTTTAGACACTGGAAACTGATATAGGAACAAAATACAGCAACCAACTGACTTGTGACATTGTATCTTGTAAGAGAAAGTGTCCAGCAGCCAAGAAAGCAAAGAATGGATTAAAGGAGACTAAAGTATTATCAACTAACAAACAAATGCAAAAAATGACATGGGTACATTTCTGATTTAATACAAATGCATAATTTGATTTATTATACTTATGGCCTTCAATGTATAAGATAATAGGAAATAGAAAGTAATAGCAAGACAAAAGAGAAATATAAGATAATGGAAAATAACAGAACAGACATAGAGTAGAAATTTATTTTAAAAATTTTGTAAAACCTGTATAAATAGATTTATACTCCTATAATATAAACAGTAAATAAGAAAGAACAAAGAAATATAAGGTTTGAGTTAAAAATAAAATATAAATATAGAGAAAATAGAAAAATATGACAAAGCTATGAAAATGACCATGCTAATATTTAAAAAAATAAATAGATAGAACACCGGATTTCTACTAAACTGCAAAAGTAAAAAGATTTCATGATGATCTGTACAAATATGTTTTAGCTCATCCTCTTTTAGGTTTTTGGGAAATTTTTCATGAAATGAGAAAAATAAAACAACCCACAAGAACTCTGAAAATTATTATGCATTATCCATATAGTAAGAACCTGAGAAATATTTTCTTTGAAGAACTGAAATGACAGTATATTCATATCAAAGTTGGCAAAGGACTTTATGCCCAGATCAGAAATAATTGCTTTAAGGCCCACCACCAATTGTCCAGACTAAGAGAAAAGACTCCAGCAGGACATGTAATTATTCCTTGAATGTGAGTAGAGAGTATCTATACATTTCCCAAATGCCTCTAAAATTAGACTAGCTGGGTAAGGAAGGAAAAGAGTCATAAGGCATAAGAGAGAAGAATGGAGAGAAATACTTCAACTTTATGGTAAATTTTAAGAAGTTCACCACTATCAATATATAGAATAGTTAGGTATATTGCCTCTTTCCTGAACCAGTCAGTGAGGCCAAGGAATTGAGATGCTGTCTAGCCTGTCTTGATTCCAATGCTTACTAGTATGGTGGAAGAGTCAACCTCAAGCTTCACCAACAGCAAAAACAGAGTAGGGGGTGGGATAGTTTCCCAGAAGACACTTAGGTTTCTCTTACAAGTAGAAAGGGGAATGGGAAATGATTGGCTCACAGTGAAAAAGGTTCTTTGAATCTAGACAAAATACAAATATTTATTTCCCTTAAGATGGTTTATACCTTCTCTTTCTCTTTTTACAATTTATTAATTGTAATTATCTAGTCTAAATAGGCTACCTCATCTCTAAAGTGACCAGATTTTCTGTTTTCTGTAAAGTAGACAATTCTAGATCATAAAGGCTCAAAGCTCAACCAGGAATCAAGAATAAAAGGCATTGTCTTACTACAGTCTGGTTCCATTCCCCTTAGGTTGATGTTTGTAGATTTGTCTTAAGTGTTAAACTCTTAGTACATTTTTAATTTTGTAAAAATTCCATTGTTTTTATTTTCATTGAAATTATACCCCTAATATGTTATCCGATGCAACTTGACATCTGAACAAGGAAATTTTGTTCAAAAAGAGAGAACAGTGGTTATGCGCTAACGTCCACAACATTCACTGTCTCATCTATATTCTATATTATCCAGGTGAATCTGGAGTTACAGAATTATGGAATATCCCCTTGAAGCCTTATTTATAATACCAACTGGAAAACAATGTCATGAAAATTTGGGATGCTGTCTTACAGAATGAGGTACATGATGACGTATGATGCCATTCATATCTGCTATTGTCTAAATACATGGATCTGGGAACAAGAATGAACAGAGGAATAGCACGTTTCAATATAAGTAGGATAACGTATGATTTATCTTTTTAAAATGGGAAATTTTAACAGTGAAAAGAACACTAAAATAACTGAATTTATATACTGGCAAATTAGTGTTATATATGTATTGTCCTTAAAAGGGAGTTATTCATTACATTGTGTAGAGAAATGAAAGAGAAACCACAATTTTCAAAATATTTATGAGGCACAAAATAAGTTATATCGAACCATAATGTGCAGCACAAAGTATCTAAGTTGTTTTAATACCACCTTTTTCATATCTGAATGTTCCAAGATAAGACACATCAACAGTAATTCCTCTTTGACTACTATATTCCGAAAATAAGATCTCTGGCAATTCCAGTAACCATGTAGTTAACCTCTTCTCAGACTTTTCTTACCAACTTCTGGCCTAAATTCACTGTGACTAACCACAGATCCCAATATTCTTTATGTAGCCTTCCCTGACTTCTACCTTTGGATCACTATTGAGGCTTTGTCAAGGTGTTGCTTATCCTATTTGTAACAATTTTAATACTCCTAACTTTATATTATCAATAGGGTTCCTGGGGTCTCTGTGGGGATATTGAAAAGGAGTCAGAGTAGGAAAAAGGTTAGTATATGTTGCATGAGGTCATGATAGAAGTTGCATGTATTATGTGGAGAACCACCAAGTTCATTTATAATTAGTTAATGTTAATATTAATGATACTTTCTTTAAAAATGAAAAATGTAAGACAAATGCTAAAATGGATAGATTGCTGGGAAGTTCTACAAAACGACAGATGGATGGTGCTAGGCAAACAAGGATACAAGGTCATCCTAAATATAACACCTAATGTAGTATCTGTCATTTTTCTTCCTTCCCATACTTAGAACACTGTGGTATGCTCACATAAAGGGATAACGGAGTCTGAATCAGACACTGAACATGACATAGATACCTACACTGTACAATCTTAGATGACTCATAACATCAAATTAGCATAAAAGTAATATAATATTTGAAATTTGAATTCATTGACAAATTAGTGTTACTATATATATTTGTCTTTAAAAGGAGGTGTTCATTACATTTTATTGTACTGGCTGGAGTAATTTATGTGAGTATCAAGGGGAAATAGAGCTGTTGTTCAACAGTGGAGATAGAGAACAGTATGTTTGTAACCCAAGAAATCCAGAGTATCTTGTACTTTTGTCAACTAAGTTCTAAGTGTGTCTGTTTAAGCTACACATTTCAGATCTAAGGAAATAAACACCAAATGAAATCACTGAACTCCTAGGGATGGCCTTTCACTCAAATCCACTTACCACCTGATTCCCATAAGTCCCCATACTGAATATGGGACCACATTTGTTTGGACAGTAGTGACTAGAATGACTCCAGAGCCAATGTTTCCTTACACTCCAATATTATGGACAATTCTTTTTCTCCAGTGGCATATTTACCAAATAAATGGTATTGGACCCCATTAGGAATGATTATGAAAATACTTAGTGAATGTTCTCATGATGTTAAGGGTCTTTTCAAAGATTACCCTCTTCCCTTTGATTATTTGCCTTTGGATCTTTGTTTTAACTTAGGCATGGGAATTGTTTGAGGAGCCACCAGTTTTGATCATGGTGACTCAGGAAGAGGTCTCCCCCAGGAAGAGGATTTGGTTTTGGTTACACAAAGAGCTAGTGCCTTAAACTGCTGTCCAACCACTTCCAACTGAAATTTCCCATAAATCATTTAGTCACATCTGATGATTCCTGTGTGAAAATATTCTCTCTTTCTATATATATATGTGCACATATATATGTATTATGTATATACACACTGTCTATTATTGTAAACACATACATCTTGTTTCTGGTAGTTAAATACAGTTTTTTGGCTTAAATTCTCCTGGGATTCCATATCATATTGATATCTGAAATCCCATTTTAATCACAGAGCCATCCATATTCATCCTTGGACTAGACAGAACATCCCATACTGTCCTTTTGAACAATGTTGTTGCCCTCCTTATCAATGCATTTCTCCTCCTTCATTTCTTTGGAATCATAATCACTGTTTCTTCACATACTCTCATCACTGACCTATATAAATATTTCCTTTATTAATTATTTATTTTTTAATTTTTAACATCTTTATTGGAGTATAATTGCTTTCCATTGTTGTGTTAGTTTCTGCTGTATAACAAAGTGAATCAGCTATACGTATACTTATATCCCCATATCCCCTCCCTCTTGCGTCTCCCTCTCACCCTCCCTATCCCACCCCTCTAAACACTTATTTATTAAATTATGTTTAGTAAGAATACCAGTGAAACTACTACCATATCAAAATAAAAATATAACATTGACAACAACTTACATCTACTGTTTGGTTTTCCTCCTTCCACTCATCCAAAATGAGACAACCACTAGTGTGTGTTTCTTAAATGTGGTGAAGGAAGTTTCCTAATGATGCTATCAGATATCATGGTTGTGAGCCTTTGAGCTGATGGCAACTTCATGAGTTTTTGGATTTTTTTCTTCTTGACATTATAGATTTTTGATTTGCAACATCATGCAATATATACAATCTTTGAGAAGAGGTTTTATTAAGCCCATAACAAAATTTAGTCAATTCAAACTGCTCAAAGTTTGAATTGAGTCTGTATTTTCTGGCACATACATCTATACTGATATATTCAAACTGAAGTAAAATTATGTTCTTTCCTTACTGGTTTTAATACCCTCAGAAATATTCTCCACACATAATCCCCAAGGCTTAACCAAAATATATTAGCACATTTTAACAATTATTGTTTTTTGTTTATTATTATTTGTATGTAAGCATTCTGCTTTACAAATGGCTTGTGGAACATGTAAAGGTATGATTCTAATTACAGGTCTGGAGGTAATGAGGTAAGGGGCATGGAAAATAAAGAGAATTTCTGTCCCCGTGCAGAGGAACTACTTCTGACAATATCATTACAGGCTCTTCAGGCAAGGCAGGAACATTTTATCAGACAGGTGAAAATCAAACTAATCTAGTGGTCTGGAAGGCTTAATGAGTTTTTGGAGTCTAGATATAGAGTCAATGGAATAATTTCAACTATTACAATTCTACTTTTCAGAATTCCACACTTTCCCAGTCAATGTCCTAAATTTCAATTAGTGGATTTGGTGGGCTGCAAATATAACCTAGGTTGTAACTCAGTAACGACAGAACAGACTTTATGTCTGAATTTTAGTAACGTATGAAGATATGAGTTTTTAAAGCCTTCAGAAAAATTGTTTTCCTGACTATGCTTTCAGGCAAGAATTTAAAACCTCTTGTCTGTCATTGCTTTTTAAAGATCTCTCTAGTGCAGCTGAAACATCCAAATCCATTTCTGACATCCTTCTATCCCCCATGACCTCCATTAACATGTAAAATCGTAGTTAGTCAGTCTGCCAAAACTAATTCTTCTGTAGGCATTTCAATGTAGGTGAGCACAGGTGATAATATAAATTGGAACCTGGTGCCAAGATCCCATTTTCCAATGGTAACAAAGCTTCTGCACAGCAAAGGAAACAATCAACAGAATGAAAAGGCAACCTACAGAATAGTAGAGAAGTTATTTGTAAACCATGTATCTGATAGGGGTTAATATCCAAAATATATAAGAAACTCACACAACTCAATAGCAAAAAAACCCAAATTGCAATTACAAAATGGGCAAAGGACTTGAACAGATGTGTAGACATTTCTCCAAAAAAAACCTAATACAAATAGACAACATACATGAAATGTGCTCAACATTGCTAATCATCATGAAATTGCAAATCAAAACCGTAATGAAATTTCATCTCAGACCTGTTAGAATGGCTATCAAAATGACAAAAGATAAGTGTTGGTGAGTATGTGGAGGAATTGGAACACTTGTACACTGTTGTTGGGAGTGTAAAATTGTGCAGCTGCTATGCAAAACGTTATGGAGTTTTCAAAAAAAGTAAAAGTAGAACTACCATATGATCCAGCAATCACACTTCTGGGCATAAATCCAAAAGAATTGAAATCCATATATTGAAGTGTATCTGTACTCTCATGTTTATTGCAGCATTATCCACAATAGCCAAGATACAGAAACAACCTAAATATCTATCAGTGGACAAATAGATAAAGAAAATATGGTATACAATGGAATATTATTCAGCCCTAAGAAAGAAGGAAATCTTGCCATATGCAATAACATGGATAAAAATGGAGGACATTATGCTAAGTGAAAAAGCCAGTAATACTGCATGATTCAATTTATATGAGGTATCTAAAACAGTGTCAAACTTACAGAAGCAGAGTAGCATGGTGGTTGCCAGGGAGTGAGGGAAAGGGGAAATATTCAATAGTTATAACACTTTAGTTATGCAAGATGAATAAGTTCTAGAGATCTGCACTACAATACAGTACCTATAGTTAACAATTACACGTTGTACACTTAAAATGTATTAAGAGGGTAGATCTCATATTCAATATTCTTACCACAAAAGAAAACGGGTGAGAACAGGAGGAAACTTTGGTAGGTAATATGATATGTTTATTAACTTGATTGTGGTGATAGTTTCATAAGCATGCGTATCTCCAAACTCATAAAACTGGTGTTTTATATATAAAATATACCTTTTAAAAATAAACCTTTTTTTTAAAAAAAGAAGTCCTCAAACCAGATAGGATAAACAGCCTGCCCCAGAATCCCATGTCTTAAAATGACTGTCACTTCTTGCTTGTTCTTGATTTTTAAAAATCTCTCTGGTGCAGTTAAAACATCCAAACCCATCTCTGACATCCTTCCATCCCCCATGACTTCCATTAACGTATAAAATATGAAGAAGTAATATTTTATCCACCTTTGATTATTAGAAATATGCCAAACACAATATCAATTTTGCCCAAAATTATAGGACACGGACCTAACCTTGAGAAGGCATCCAGAACAACAACAACAACAAAAAACAATTTAGTGAGATATTCTACAAAATAAAAAGCAATCAGGCTATATTCTGTAATATTTTTAAATGTCAACATCACGAAAAATCAAGAAATGCAAAAGAACCACTCCAGCTTAAAAAGAGACTGAAGAGACATGAAAACTAAATACAGAGTACACTCCTGAACTGAAGTAGGTGATGGAAGGAGCCAGTGCTTTAAAAGACATCCTTGAGTAATTGATAAAAATGAATAATATTAGTTAATTATATACATAATACTAAATAAAATGTTAACTTTGCTGAATTTGAAAACTGCACGGTAGTTATGCAAGTAAATATTTTTGTGCAAGAAATACTCACTGAATTTTTTGCAGTAAAAATCGTATCTGAAACGTTCCCAAATGATTCACCAAAAATTACATATGTGTGTACGTTTATGTATGTATAAAACATAAGCCTCAGACTTTGGGAGGCTGAGTAGCTGAATGTCTATTTCTGTATAGAATATCTATCTTTACACACACGCATGCGCGTGCACACAAAAAACAGACACGCACAGACTATGATGTAAATGTGTCAGAATGTAAACACTTGGTGAAACGATTTGAGGAATATGTGGGAAATTTTATTCAATGCTTACACTTTTTCTATAAAGTCTGAAATTATTCAAATAACAATTTAAAAAATAGTTCCTATTAAACGTATGTTTACATGTTTGTATGACATGTAATTTTCTACCATTATTGTTTAAGGAAACACTTTTCAAGGAAGGTGTCTATGAAGTAGAATTGGTTTGGTGACCAAAAAATGCAGGATGATTTGGAACTCCTGTCAGCCCTGAGAGAGAAGCCAAATGGCAAGACAGGATTCTTACCAACAAGGACTTGGGACACTGCCAGTCTGTCAGCATTGTTTTGCTCCAGTGCAGCTTTACAGGCTTGAGTATATGCAAAGTTGGGTAACAGCAGGACATAACCTACAGGAATGGCTGGCAGGAACTGTAACATACAACCTTGGACTATGTGACACAAATGGAAATGCCTGTAAAACAGCATTAGACAAGTGACCAGGCTGGTGAATGACAGTCAGATAGCAGGTGGCTGGGTTTGAGCAAGACGAAGACATCAGGAAATCTCAAGATTAAAAGAGAACAACAGAAATAATCGTAATTTTTCATGGACCTGGAGATGAAAGAATGACAGAATGCAGATTAAACAGTTTAGCCTACTTATTCCAATTCATTAAGTACATCATCTCCAGAATATTGTTGAACCAGAGAAAGAAAATATGAATTTATAAATGTAAAAAAATGCATTTTAATGGATAAGTCATAAATTTCATTGAAGCCTAACATTTTAAACCTAATTACATTGGTAATCAGAAGGCAAAAATATGTGCAATTATATTAAAGCTAATATAAAATTATCTTCATATATAAGGTGCACTTTTAAGACTCATTTGCTCACATAGTGATAAAATGGACTACATTATTTTTTGCTTAAGGTTTTTTTTTTTTAACAATTTAAAGAAAATTAGAAAATGTCTAAAATTTACTTTTAGATGCTTTCACACTAAATGGAGTACATGGCATATCTTGAAGATGGGAAATGTTGAAATCCAATGTGGTAATAATTATAAGTTATTGTCAATTCAGTTTGTGCACTTCAATGAATATGGTACACCAAAATCTCTTCTGAAAGAGTAAGTGTTACAGAACCTAACTGGGATTCTACTTGCCCACACGTAATAAAGCCAATCTACTGGCACTGGGTTTTGGTGAAGGAAAGTTCAGCATTTATTGCAAGGCACCCAACACGGGGCCAAGGAAGGAGAATAGGTAGCTCATGCTCCAAAGATCCAAACTCCCCAGTGGCTTTCACGGAAGGGTTTTTAAAGACAGGGTGAGGGAGAGAGTCAAGGGGTACATGAATAACTTGTGCTCAATTCTCCAACTGGCTAATAATGAGGTTACAGTGTGATGTTTCAGGAATCTCAATCATCGACCTTCTGGTTCCAACTGGCCTGAGGTCTGCATCCTTGTGGTAAGCATTTAGTTACCTTCTTCCATCTGGTGGGGGTTTTAGTATCTGCAAAGCAAGTCAAGGATATGGCTCAGGATATTATGTATAGCCCTTGAAGAAGAACTAAGGTCTTGACTTCGTTTTATGGCTAAACTATTATTATTTTGTCTTGCTTGACTGTTTTCTTTTGTTTCTGCACCGTCTCACTTTTCTGATTAAATTTGTTTATTGGAACATGGAGAAGACCTAGGAGGTTAAAGGCAGGGGACATGGGGGTGGGGATGGGATCTGTCCCCAGAAAGGTCCAGCAGGGGCAGTGTCCTACTGAGTTTCATAAGCAATGGACCAATTTTGAGAGCATATTTCATATATATTTATATATAAAAAAGTGTATGAAAGCTGGACATGTGCAAAAGAAGATCAGTGGCATATGGAGGGTGGTTATAAGGAAAATATAGAAAAAGTTTGGAAGCAATTACTAAAATCTTGTGAGCATGATGTTTCCTAGACCAAATTTTATTTTGTTGTTTTCTGATGAGTGAGAGAATTTCTATTTCCTTTTACAATAGAACAGACTGATGGGATTTGTGTGAAATCAATCATCAAATATGTGTCACTTATCTTAAGGAAAATGCTCAGGTCATATACAATATCACTTAATTTTTCATTCTGAATGTGCGGTAATAATGAGATCTGAATTTGAAATGACTGTTTTCAGTTTACACATATTGCTTGTTTCTTAATATAGGGCCAGGGTAGCTATATACGTTTGAGTACCACAAATGTTTTGATTTTAAATGGATAGCAGTGAGATTGAGAAGACAGATGTGTAATAAAGAATTACTAATAGGATGAGGTTTAGAAGAGAGGTGCACCTTTGTGTAACAAGAACACAGGGCTATTTTTGGCAGTAAGAAAAAGCAGTGGCAACACTACAGAAAAGATGTTAGCAGTTAAATTCTAAAAGATTGATGGGCAATCTTATTAGGTTCTAAGTAAGAAAATACATTCTAGGAAGAGACAAAGGTATGTTTGTCAAAACAAACCAAGACAGTCAAAACAAATCAAGGTGCACCTAGAGAATCTCTTCTAGTTCAATGAGCTTGTGGGGGAAAAAAAAGACTGAAAAACAGTGTGATAAAAATTGTTTTTGTAAACTTCATGGTGGACATATATTACCAAATAAAATGTCAGCCTGTAGCAAATGGTATGTTGCAGAAGAATATAAAAAATATACTAAGGAATATACAAAGGTTATAATGATAATTTGTAGCAATACAGAGACTAGTTCATAGAAGAATCTATATTATAGATCTGTGGCTGAAAATAGTTCAGTCCTTTTTAATGGCTCACCTGATTGGATTAGGCTCACACAAGGTAATATCCCTGTATTAAATTAACTGATTTAAGGGGCTTCCCTGGTGGCGCAGTGGTTGAGAGTCCGCCTGCCGAGGCAGAGGACACGAGTTCATGCCCCGGTCCGGGAAGATCCCACGTGCCGCGGAGCAGCTGAGCCCGTGAGCCATGGCCGCTGAGCCTGCGCATCCAGAGCCTGAGCTTCACAATGGGAGAGGCCACAACGGTGAGAGGCCTGCGTACCGCAAATTAAATAAATAAATTACAAATGATGTAACAGTTAAGACTTTCAATTAAATGCATAATGACCACATATTCCAGTTTGTCCCCTAGGTGTTTAAGATAGTCTATGCCCTAACACTTTCACTCTCAAAAATGTACCAATTTGAGTGATAAATTATCACTTAGTGATATCACAGCGGTGAGAGGCCCACATACAAAAAAAAAAAAAAAATTAACTGATTTAAGACCTAATTCACTTCTGCAAAATCTCTTCACAGCAGACCCTAGGTTCGTGTTTCATTGATTAACTGGGAGAAGGTGTGTGTACAAAAGGAGTGAGGATCTTGAGTTGAATTTGGTTGAATTATGTCTCCCCCAATGTTGAAGTCCTAAGTCCTCAGTCCTTCAGAATGTGATCTTATGTGGAAATAGGGTCATTGTAGATGAAATTAGTTAAGATGAGGTGATATGAAAGTAGCATGGTCTCCTAATCCAATATAGCTACTGTCCTTAAGAAAGAGGGAAATTTGGATACAGACATGCACAAAAGGAGGACACCATGTGAACATAAATATGGCACCTACAACTCAAGGAAAGACGTATCAAATGGAGCACCCCTCACAGCCCTCAGGAGAAACCAATACTACTAACACCTTGATTTCAGACTTCTAGAACTATAAGAAAATCAATTTCTGCTGTTTAAGCTACCCAGTCTCCTGAACTTTCTTACAGCAGTCCTAGCAAATTAATACAGAGGCTGTATTTAAATTCTGTCTATCACCAAAGGTTTTTAAATTATCATTATCATCTTTTTTACACCATGGCATATTTGTATACTATTTCCTTTGTCTGCACTATTCTTCTTCCCACCACAATACACACTGACTTGTGAAAATAATTTATCAGAGAAGCATTTTTTAAAATTTGTTTCAGGCTAGGCCAGGCCTCCTTATTATTTAGGAACATAAATTCAAGTACCTGTACTTCATGGCAGTAAACAGCATTGCAATTTTACATTTACTTGTGTGACTATTTTAATGTCTTTCTACTCCAGTACAAGATATATTTCATGAAGGTGGTGAAAGTATCTATTTTATTATGCTATATTTTTTGGATTTTAACAGCACTTGATACTCAGCAAATGCTTAATAAATATTTGATAACTCTTAAGTTAATTGTTGGCTAACAATAAAGGAATAAAACCCAATTAATTGACCAGATAGGCAATTTATGAGGAAGAGGAATTGGCTTTATATGATACTGACTTTCATTTTTGAATCTTAATTTGAGGTACTTGTGAGATATGTAACTATAGCTATAAATTAAAGAGTTGAGAAGACATGGCATGTCTAGGCTGCAGTTCAAGTCAATAATTTGGAGACAGTGCATATGGTTTGCTTTCAAATATAACAATAGATAAGATTTTTCAGAAAGACACAAAAAATGTTAAAGATTGAAAAATTCATGCTGGATATTTCTTTTACATTTGACAGCAGATTATTGATGATTTTAATAATAAAGAATTTACAAAAGCTGTAGGGACAGAAGAAAAAGTAAATCTAAAATAAGGAAACACAACTTCAATTAACTTAATGAAAAAACTCTGGCTTGATGGTACACATGAATTTTTAAATAAGCTTATTTTGTAATTGAGGTATAATTGACATGTAATATTATATTAGTTTCAGGTGTACAACATAATAATTCAATATGTATATATATATATATATATATATATATGTGAAATAATCAACACAATAAGTCTAGTTAATGTCCATGACTATACACAGTTACAAAAAAATTATTTTTTCTTGTAAGGAGGATTTTAAGATCTATTCTCTCAGCATCTTTCAAATATGCAGTACAGTATTACTAACTATAGTTACATTACATTCCCATAACTTATTTATAGTATAACTGGAATTTGGTATTTTTGACCTCCTTCACCCATTTTTCCCACCTCTCACCACCTGTCTCTGGCAACCACCAATTTGTTCTCTGTAGTTATGAGATGGATTTTTTGTTTGCTTTTTTTGTTTTTTATGTTCCACATATAAGTGAGATCATACAGTATTTTGTGTTTCTCTGTCTGGCTTATTTCACTAAGCGTAATGTCCTCAAGATCCATCCATGTTCTCACAAATTGCAAGATTTCATCCTTTTATATGGCTGAAAAAATTATATATATATATATAAAATGAATGGATAAAGATGTGGTATGTATATATATCTTCTTTATCCACTCATCCATTGATGGACATCTGGGTACGTTGTTTCCATATCTTGGATTTTTTTAATAGTCATAACTGTAGCCATGAGTAAAACAGATCCCCGAATGTCCTGCTTTCAAATAAATCAGTTTGCCTCTTCCTCCATTTGAGAGCTCAGAAGAGCAAATAAAGGCCTTGTTTAGGTTTGGGGGTGCCGTTATCTCCATATGTTAAACAACCTACTTCCCCAAAGGGGAAGCCATTAATAGTTTTACAGTTGTCTTCAAACTAAAAGAAGCACAGACCTGCAGTATAAACGTGGGTCTACATTAGGCTAACTCAGGAACAGAAAGTTTTAACATAATTTTTAGTTACTAAATTACAGATGTTCTTTTTCTTTAAAATGATCTGCCTGAAATATTTCTCTAGTCTGCTTCTTCCTTCTTATCTCTTCTTTCAAAATCTATTTTTTTATCATGTAAAATAAACCAATATTAAAAACCAATATTTCTCAACCTCCCCTAATCTTAAGATGCTACGTCCTAATATTGCTGTTAAGAATGTGGCTGACTAAAAACTGGGGATGTCTCGTTTTTCAGGCAAGTGTTTTCTATTTATTTACTTTAATTACATAATTAACAAAAACTAATTACTCCATGATTCTGGCATATAATTTGAAAGTAATTAAATATCCAGTGACATTGCTAAAATGATTTTCATCTCTCTTTATGTGAAAAAGTTTTCTAAAAGGTTATAACCATAAAATGAAAAATAGAATTAGAATGATATTGAAAACTGCTGCATTCTAGCGATAATATTTATCCATGAAAATATGATCTAGTTGAAAAAACCAGCTCTATTCAATTCATTGAGATGCATTTCCAATAAATTTTTAAATTATTATGCTTAATTATAATTAAATTAAAATTTGTGGCATATATTCTGTCAATTGAATACCATTAATAATTATAATGATAAGTGAACCCAGAGGTGGGGGGCAAATGAACACTTAGAGCCTGGTCACAAGAACTTTAAAGTTTCAACTTAAATTTACATACATGATTTCATTGTGAGACAAGAATGATAGGGTGCTTAATAAAGATTTTCAGGAATAATAGAGTATTATTTTATAATAAAGAATAAAATTCTGTGTGGGAAGTGAAATACATTAAATTCAAGGAGCAAAAGGAAAAACGTGACTTTTCCTTTGTTAAAGAACATCTCATTCATGATCTTTTTTAAATGGGTGATAGTGTTCAGGTTCCATTAATTTCATTTAAAAAATGAGGTGACATTTGGTTTAAGATGTCAACATTGTACCTATATTTTCATAGAACTTATATAATTTTTAAGTATTTAAATAGCATAAAATAATTTTGTATCAATTTTAAAATGCTTGAAGGGTAACAGATATTTCTTAATTTTTCCCCCCAATCTGGTTTAGCAGAGCATACATTGTTTATTTTTGTCTTAGATAAATTATTTTTAAAGTCCTCCTATACTCTGAGTCTTCAGGATCACATCACCATTTTTGTTCTGTGGTGTTTTCTCCCCACAGGCTTTGATTGTTATTTTAAGTTAATTTTACTCATATTCAAGTGCAGAGAAACTAATGAAGCCCCACCCCGTGTTAGTCAATGTACAAAATGTGTCTGTTACCTTGGTCCTCATTTATTTACTAACTACTCTGCTTATTGTCAGAGTACTGAAATGATGAGGTTGATGTGAGCGCCCTTGACTCCCTTCTCACTTCTTCTGATGTTGGTGGCTCCAGAATGAAGTGGACTCCCTCTTTGCCACAATCAACTAACATTCTGAACTTCTAATCCAAGAGGACAAGAAAAGTTACAGTCTTCGGCATGCAGTGTTACCACAGATGTTTCTGATTTTTGCATTTTAATATTGTATTAGGAGCAATTTGTATTAGGAGCCTCCCTCAAGCTGGCCCTCCAATTGTCATCCTCTATGGGCTTCTGGGAGTTTTAGGAGAGGATGTGTAAACAGTATTTTGGTCAAATAAAAATGCATAAAATCCCTTCAAGAGGAGTGACTGTCAACATTTCTCCTCTTTGATTCTACAGCAGCTAAATTAGGCAGCCCTAGACCAATCCTATAGACATTGCACTTTATTCATTTAATGCTCTTTGAATTTAATGTCTCTTAGCAGAATATTCACTTTCAATTTCCTGTTGGGGAAATATCTGTCTTTATTCTTATACCTAGCCAGATTTACATACTCAAATTTCTTGTCTGGACCTTTAAGAAATCTCATTTTGTTAAACTGAAACCAATAAAAGAGTCTTTATTTTATAATCAGAAGAAACACGTTGTTAGATTAAATATAAGCATTTTCCATTCTGGCTCCACTGGCTTTACAGTTAGTGAAAATTACTCCAAAATCTGTAAATTACTTATTTTTGTAACTTTCTTAGTTGTTGATAGTATTGTAATTTTAAATCTATGCTGTTTTTCATACGTATTTTGAGGGAGATTAGAAGAGAAAAGAGACAGGGATTTTTAGTTATGTCCATTTTAATCTAAATTTTCCATTTCATATTTTAAAAGATTGGTTATATTTGACTGCACCTTAGATTCACATGTGGAATGTTCACATGACAGGAGTACACCAAAGCCACTTAGCTCAGAGTCATGGGAGTGAGGGTCTGACATTGATACTTTAACACATCTCCACAGGTGACTATAATGTGCCAAGTTTGAAAATCATGGTTTTTAAAAAAAAAAGATTTTTGAAGATCTGGTCTTAATAGAAGCTTCTTTTTTTTTTTAACATCTTTATTGGAGTATAATTGCTTTACAATGGTGTGCTAGTTTCTGCTTTATAACAAAGTGAATCAGCTATACATATACACATATCTCCATATCTCCTCCCTCTTGCTTCTTTAATAGAAATATCATAGGTAAAAAATACATTGAAATTAGAAAGTAAAAAAGGAATTTCGTTTAAAATTAATGAAAAATTTTCAAACTTCAGTGAAATGGTCCCATTCTCTAAGATCCTGAATAAAAAAAAAAAAAGAACACAGAAACATATCTTTGAAAGTTAGTTACAAAGCCATTTTGAATATAGCACTGTATATATTAAAATTATCTTTCTTTCTCTTTTTAAAATAAAAGCCTGTGTAATTTTAATTTAAATTACTTTTTTTACAAATCATTATAGACATTTTAGAGATTTATAGAAACAGTTTCAAATATTTTTCTCCATTTAGAATTGTAGACTATTATATGCATTATATATATGGCTTTTATAATATATATACTTAATTTTCATTTTTGTAATTTATGATTCTCAATTCTCAAAATAAATACTTCTGTCTCATATGCTACAGTTATATGGAGGCTTACATTAAATAAACATTGGAAAGAACATTAGTTGTCACTTTGGAAAGACCCTAAGTTGTCACTTACCACCAAAATGATGACCAAAACCCCATTCAGCCTGATTATAATTGAAATTGTTGGTATGAATTATATTTCTTAGTTTAAATTATAAATAATGGGCTTCTCTGGTGGCACAGTGGTTGAGAGTCCGCCTGCCGATGCAGGGGACACGGGTTCGTGCCGCCGTCCGGGAAGATCCCACATGCCGCGGAGCATCTGGGCCCATGAGCCATGGCCGCTGAGCCTGCGCGTCCGGAGCCTGAGCTTTGCAACGGGAGAGGCCACAACAGTGAGAGGCCCGCGTACCGCAAAATAAATAAATAAATAAATAAATAAATAAATAAATTATAAATGATGTAACAGTTAAGACTTTCAATTAAATGCATAATGACCACATATTCCAGTTTGTCCCCTAGGGGTTTAAGATAGTCTATGTTCTAACATTTTCACTCTCAAAAATGTACCAATTTGAGTGATAAATTGTCACTTAGTGATAAATTGTCACCTTAGTTTTAATTCATAGAAAGCAAGAAGGTATTTTAATGACTAATAAAAGTAAAATTCCAGAATCACTCCATTCCACTCAGGTTTTAGTCAGACTCTATTCTGCATTCCTCCAGGAACATAATAAACTAAACATTTTCAGTGTTTTTAGTTAGCCTGTGGGCTAATTATTCACCCATCTATGTGGAATTATATTTGATGTAGACTGAGAAGAAAACGAAGCAACAAACAAAATGGTAGATCTGATAGAGTTGGTCAGTTGGAGGAGAGAAGTTTGTTTCCTTATCCTAGAATATGGTAGAGTTGAGATCCTGACCCTAATTGATGAAACAAGAAATAGAAGTTTAAGTATCTTGGAATTCTATAGAAGATGCTTCCAAAGCTTTAATATACATATGTATCATTTGCAGATGCTGATTCGGTAAGTCTGGAGTGGGTGTTTAGGTTCTGCAGTTCTCACTTACACTCAGGTGTTGCCCATACTGCTGGTCCGTGAACCACAATTCAAGGTGCCAGGCTCTTGAAAAAGGATTTAAAAACTTGCGAAAAGTTAGTATTAACGTTAACTTGTTTCTTCTGAAAGTAGGAAAGCATACCTTTAAAAAAAAAAGTGTATTTGTTCTTTTTGAAACTATTGCCATATGTGTCTGCTCTACTCTCACTTGGTAATACAGCCTGCAAACCTCTGCCTCACAGAATTTATGAAGTGAGATATATTAAGGGAAATACATAGCCACAAAGGAAACCATACTTCATTTGTGAATACTCAGGATCAATGTGCTGTTAAAACTTCAGACGTATTTACATACAAAATGTGCATGCTAAAGTTCCAAAATAATTCTCTGGTAGGAAGTCTAATTTCTAATAATAGAAAACAAAATTTTCTTTCAATTAAAAAAGTTATCTTACTTTCCTAGGAATTTAGCTATTTGCATGCTTAAAATGTTTAGCTTCTACTATCTTTTATATAATTCTAACTCTTTTACCAAAAGCAATAGCTATTTTATCTATTTTAATCTATCTTGGCCAGAATCAAGGTAAATGTATAGATTGGTCTGTTATGTTTTTTGTACACTTTTTCCTTGAATCATTGTAAATGAATCTAATTAACGTTACTGATTGTCCTTATTTTAACCAGGAAACAAGAAATAAACTTTAAGTGATTTTTATTTGATCTAGAGTTATATATATTAATTCTGTTATTGATTCAAAATAGAAATTACATTTTTAAGTGTTAAATATGAAATGGACATGATATATAGTAAAACTCTATGAAAGAAAACTTTAATTATATTACTGATTCATGTAAATCATTTCTTATTCAATGATATATACTAAAATCATGTATTTATTTACATGAATTATAACATATTTTGCTGAAGGGAAGCACAATTTTCCGTCCCAAAATATGTCTCTTTGGCACAAGGATTATTTTGAACTGGTTATTTTTATGAAACTCTACACATAAGAAAAAGCTCTGTAAGGCAAGTAGAAGTTACCCATTTGTAAGAGACATTTGTATTTACAAGGGAAATCTCCATTTGTAAGGGAGTCTTTCTCTTTGTACCAGGAAGAAGAGGATGACCAAATCTCTAGAAAATCACCAATGGAGAAGTCACGGACTTTGTTGGAGAGGGGGAAATTTTCCCCTCTATCCCTCTTGAGATCTTGTGGTTAGATTAATAACAAAACTGACACAAGAGAGATTAACAGGAGAAAAAGAAACAAATTTTAATATGTGCACACAGAGGTCTCATAGAAATGGGACATAAGAAGTGGCCAGAAGCATCTTTTATACTTTTTATAAAGAGAAAGGATAAATTTGTGAGGAACTGACAGAACAAAGAAACTTAGGCTTTGGGTACTTACTGAGTGAAGA
This sequence comes from Neophocaena asiaeorientalis asiaeorientalis, assembly GCF_003031525.2. NCBI lineage: Eukaryota > Metazoa > Chordata > Mammalia > Artiodactyla > Phocoenidae > Neophocaena > Neophocaena asiaeorientalis. Next base: position 6,801,561 of record NW_020174917.1, on the reverse strand, counting down.
ATCTAAATAGAATGTGGATTTGGGGTAGTAAATTAAAGAAGTAACAAGCTTTGTTCATATAGGCTGAATTTCTTGGTCTGAATTCCTACCTCTGGTGATAAGGGTGTCCTTCTATCTCCAGATGCAGTGAGTGCACCTTTCATACAGGAGATTTATTTCCTGCTTTCAGGTAGACAGAAAATAGGGTCAGAGTGTCCCTTTTGTGTTGGCCATTTCTTAATCTTAATTCCAAATAATCAGTATGCCATTGTGGCATATTTCTGGCTGGGCTGCCCTGAACTCCAACACCATGGACTCTATTTTCTATAGCCCTCTCAGCTTCCTTTTCCTATGAAAAATCTTTATTTTGCTGTGGGGGGATTTGCACGTGGCTTCCTATGGTTGCAGACCCCAAATCTCAATTCTTTGCTGATCCTGAATAAACCTATTTTTGCTGGAGAAATAACTGGCAGTCTATTTCTTTTAGGTCAACAATATCTTTATTTTTAATTTATTGAAAACATGAAATATATTTCAACTACATAAATATTAGCCATATATTTGCATACATGCATATGCCTCTTTATATATGCATTTGTTATACATTTTATAGAACTTCTGTTCTTATACATCTATGAGATTTTAGGTTTTTCTCATGTTTTCAAGGAAGAAACTTATTTCATTTGCAAATAATAATATTAATTTCTATCTTTTTAGTTAAGAGTTTTTCTTTCACATCAATTCTTATGGCATTTTTTGGCCAGGTTTTTCTTTTATATTAATAATAAAGGTCAGGGCAAATAAATATCCTATTGCTGACTTTGACGGGACTAGCTCTACTTTCATAGGTTAGCATTATGTTAAATGTTTACTTGAGAACCACTTTAGGTTTAGCTCCTCTTTACTAAATCAGTTTTCAATAATGAACAATCTACTTTTTAATCATTTTATTTCAAAGCACATCTTCACATTATCTTTACTGTAATTAAGTTTTTCTTTCTTCAGTACTACTTGCCTGAGTTTTTCCTTCTGGGGATATCTTGGGAAACTTGATTATAGTTATTTTTCAGTAGCTTAATCTAAAAAAAATGTATTTCCTCTGCTAATTCAGTGTCATTCCCTCTTTAAAATTTGTAATGTATTTTGATAAGTGCTGGTAGTTGTTGCAGTTGCTCACATTCATGAGGAATCCCCATAGCATTGCTTTTATGCCTGTTGGGACCACTCTCTAGGGAAGGAGTGACCCATCTCATTATGCAGAATATCTCTTTGGTCTATTTGCCTATACTCATCTGTCCTCCTTCCACGTTTGGGAATATTAATGAGACCTTGGTAAGATCTTTTTCACACACCCAGTCTACCATTTAATGAGAGTCAGAATATTAAGATGCCCCATTTGTCTTTTTCCAACATATCCAGTTCAGTACACATTACATCTAGCATCCTTAGCTGGCTGTTTCCTGTTAAGAATGGCATTCTTCCTTCTTTCCAGCATGAATTAATTTATGTCCTTGTTCTTAACGTTTGTCATTTCCTGAAGAATATACAGACTAGAGTGTAAACTAACGAGTCTACATTAACTTTAGAAAGACATACCTGTTAATTAAAAGAAAGCATGCCAAATAAACAGTTTTGTGCCTAGTATTTAAACTAGTATATTCCCATGAAAGGTATGATTAATGTGTTTTCTTAGGAAAGTAATCACTGAATATCAATATTTATATTTATTATTTCAGACAAAGTCATTTGGGGCATCTTGTGGTCTTGAATGTTTTGTCAAGGTGACACACCAGTGTGACCAAGTACAGTTATATCTTCCCTGAGAGCCTATCTTTTTAAATGAAAGCAGAACCCATAACAGGAACTCACAAATTATTAACTGGTCTCTGATTTTAAAGAACATTATCTCTCACAAAAAGCTGAAATTATAAGAAAAAGGACAGGAATCATTGTTTCCAGAAAACATTTTTTAAAAGTTTAAAATAAGACACTGAAAGTATTCTTGTTTTTCTTATGAAGGAAGAAAATTGCTTTCAGTTAGAGAGATTTTTCCTTGTACTAACACTTGACTGATAGATTTGAGGTATGACCTCTGTAAAAATAATACAACGCATCTACAATACAGTTTTTCCTCTCATATCTTTAATAACCATGGAGGACAAAACACTCCATTTGCACCTTTACCATCAGGAGACAACTTTCATATATAAATTCAGATGACACAAATATAGCATTATACTATTTTTATTTCATATGTATTTAATGCCTAAAGTTTACAAATCATTGTAAATCAAATAGATTGCTAGTTACAATAATTAAAGCAAATTGTGCTTGAATTTATTTTTAAAAAATTATTGCTTCTTTTTCTAAGTGAAAGAAAGTAGAAATAGCATCTATTTTCTCAAAATTGAATAACTGCGTTGCATGAACTTGTAGAAGAGGAGGACAAAATGCCCTATTTAACACTTGGCGAATTAAATAGGGTAGAGTTGGGTGTGTGAAAATCAAAACCTATCTGTTTTCAGCAATTTTCTTTTTAAGAAAATTGACTAACAAGTATTTAATGAGGAAAAATTTTGCAAACAATTTCTGGGCTCTGTTTACTCACCTGTAATAAAACTCCTGAAATTCTTTGAATGAAAGAAGTGGGCTGCAAACATTTAAAGTTGGCCTCTCTTGACCCCATTCTCATCTTATTGTCAATCTTGGATGTGGGCAAGAGACAAGATATAACAAGAGTAGAGTAGTAAAGGTAAGACTTCACATTGCTTCTACTATTGGGAATCTCTGAAATTCTGTTTTCTTTATCCACATGTCACCCATATGGACAGCAATCACAAGTATTATGGAAGGATCTGAGATGGAGTAGGCTCCAACATCTACTAGTTGAGGAAATTACATCTCTGAGGCTCAGGTTTCAGAGTTTTCCTGGCAAGGATAATAACCTTTTTCATTTTGTTATAAGAATGAGATGATACATATAAACCCTTGAGTCTGTATTTGGTACTTAAGTAGCACTGGTAGTAATAGTAGTAATGGGTGAGACTGGGCTTCAAATCAATGTTTTTCTTCAGAGATTAACTTCATATCTCAAAAAGATGACAGACATCGGGAGTCTGAGGCAGGTCGTGATGGTAGAGATGGTGTCAAGCTGATGATCTGAACATAATTTAAAGTTGAAGCAAACTAGATTTTCTGATAAATTGAGTGTGAGGTGTGACTTATGGTGACTGACTTCTTGATTTGCCGTAGGTTTTTTTTCTAGTCATAGCACAGAAAGTATCAAATCTTTAGAATCCTCTCAGTCCTAGGAAAGCTAGGTGCTTAGTCAACATAGTCTTGAGAGCAAGAGTGGTGGCAGGTAGATTCCAAATATTTTGGCCTGAAAAGAATGGAAGAATATTATGAAAATATATTTTCTGATGTAAAAACGTAATGTAAAAATGTTCTCCAATGTAGGTGTATCAAGTTAAGCTCTCACCAGCAGTGCCTGAGAGATTCTGTAGATTTACATCTTCCCCAACACTTGATATTGGTAGGCTTTATCAATTTTTGCAAATGGAATGTATGTAATATGTAAGATATAATTTAATTGCACTTTTGACTTGCATTCCCCTAATCATTAAAAATTTTGAACATCTCACGTTTATTTTCTGTCCATATGTGATTATTTTTTGGGGGGATTTTCTGTTGATGTTTTCTGTCCATTCTTTCAATCACATATATGGTTATTCTTCATAGTTTTGCTGTGGATTTTAAACAATTAGTTTCTTAATTCATCTGGAGTTAAGTTTTATTTTTGAGGATTTGAGGATCCAACTTTATTTTTTCTAGTGACTTCATTGTATAGTCCTACATTTTGCCCATGATGTGAGAGTACCTCTGCCATACTGAAGTTTCATATGGGCAATGTGTCTATTTCATACATACATTTGTCCACTCCTGACCAAATACTGTGTTACCTTAATTTCTATAACTTTATATTACATATTTTTAATGTAGGAAAGCATTATCCCCAGGTTATTTTTCTTCAGAAATATCTTGTAATTTGAGGACTATTTGCCCTCCATATAAATGTTTTAATCAGCTTGTGAAAATTCTCAAAAGAGGATCTGTTGGTATGGTGGCATTTCATTAAAAAGATAAAATACCGAAAAGTTTTTTTATGATATTGTTACAATAAAAAATAAAACATGATATAACCTTCATTTACTTAGGATTTGTTAATGTCTTTCAATAAAATTTTATAATTGTATATATGAAATATCAAATAATTCAGAATTGCCATTTACTATTGGACACCTTGCAGTTTTATGCCTTTATAAAAGATACCATTATAAAGTCATATTTCTCTTTGTATACTTACTAATGAAAATTAATCTTATCTTGATTTTATGTTTACCAGTTTTACAGATACTGTTTTCAATATTTCAACAATAAGTATTGTGTTACCTATATAACACCTATATGGCTGCAGTTGTTCATTTTTTTTTTTAAGATATTCTGTAACACATTAAAGGAAGTTATATATTGTTCCTAGTTTAATAAGGGTTTAATTTTTTTTAACAGTGAATGAAGGTTGTATTTTTATGTAATTTTTTTCTGCAGCTATTCATTTTATAAACATCACTGAAGAATTACTATGTGCCATGCACACTTCTAAATAAGAATATATTATTTAAACAATATAAAGACAGAAATCCCTGTCATTCTTGTATAGAAAGAATTATAGAGCATACATTCTGGATTTTTCCAGTTAATTCTGTAAGTTTATTTAGTTAAATTAATTGACTTTCTAATATCAAAGACTCAATTTCTTGGGATGAAATTACTTAGCCAACATGTATTATAATTTTTAAAAATTACTGCATTTTATTTGTGAACGATTTTTAGAATAATTACATGCAAATTTATGAACGAGACTCATCTATAATAATTTTCCTTTCTTTTGCTGTTGGGGGAATATAAATACCTTTACTATACTCTGCAGAAGCTTGTTCTACATTTTAGTTAATTTTTTCATGTCTAATTGTTAGGAAATCTCTAAGTCAAAGAGTTTCTGAAATAACTTTTTATTACAAATTCAATTTTGTTAAAGGTTTAAAACAAGGCTTTACACTTTACATTACAACTAGGACACTTTATTACTAGTGTACCTTCATTTATTTTTCTAAAGACCTGAGGTCTTTTCTAATTTATTGGTACACTTGTAATATTGTTTGTTAAATATTTCCACCATCACTTCTCTTTCTACTTTTATTACTTTCTAGGTATGTTTCAATTTCATCCATTTATTAGAAAGCAGCTGTTTATAATATATACCTCAGGTAAAAGTATTATAATTTTATTCATATATATAATAATTTTCACATATATGTATATATATGAGAGAGAGGGAGTGAGAGAGAGAAAGAATATGTGTTTAAGGAATTGGATGGGGGTTGACAAGCTGAAAATCTGTCAACCAGGTAGGCAGTCTGAAAATTCAAAGAACAGTGGATGTTTCAGTTGTGAGACTGAAATCTACAGGCTGAAACCAGTTATGGCCTCTATGTTGCAGTCTTGAGGCACAATTGGTCTTTGGAAAACCTCGGTTTTAGCTCTTAAGGCCTTCAACTCGTTAGGTGAGGTGCACACCTCCATTATGGAGGCAATCTTCCTTACTCAAGTCTACTGATCTAAATGTTAAGCACATGTGAAATATATCTTCACAGCATGTAGACTAAATCACGGGACTTGAGATTTCTCTGAGTGAATATGAAAATGGAGAAAAGATGTGCTTCAGGAGAGAGTCAACACCATGTTGCGGTGTGCATGTTACATGGCTGCAACATGAGGTTAAGATAAAGAGGTATATGTAAGGATAACATTAATAAGTTGTAGTGAGAGACTGAGAGTATGGATACGGCTGTATACGTAAAGGATGTGTATTCATTTAGTCTGTGGTTCCTTAGATAGCATAGAATTGGTAAATTCTCATAGAAAATATCATCTTTTAGCTTCCAAAATAAATACTGTTTTAGGATTACATTTTTTTTGTTTATAATTTTTGAATAGCTCTAGTCTCCTGTTCATTATACCATGATTCCTTTACTATGAGTAGTTCAAAATCCTTACCTTTTCTATGTATTGTGTTAAGTTTTTTCTATCACTATTGCCATTTCTATTTTACTGTTATAGTTATTATTATCATTATGTTATGCATAAAACTTTTTTGTAAGATGCTTTAGTCATTTTCTATTTATTATTATTGTAATTAAAATTAAGTATTCTTTTTCATGTAGATTTCATATAATTTACAAGAAAAGAACAGTTTGTTTGTGAGTCTAGCCACTTCCTGCTGTTAGATAAAATTATTCTGGAACATTAAAGCCAAAAAAAAAAAAAAAAGCCCTTCAATCGTTCAAGCACAATAAATGCATTGAGACAGTTTTGCACTTGTTTATTTGTTCTGGAAATCATCCAAATTAACTTGTAGTTCTAAATAACCACAGATGCCAATGCAAAGTAATTTGAAGTGACAACATATCAGTTTAAAGTGCAACCATAGCATTAGGTGTTACAACTTGTGTATACCAGGTTCAACTAAGGCACTCCATTATGAGAGTTATTGATTTTCAGCATGAACAGAAACATGCATAAAACAAATTATTCCACCAATTAATAGACTAACAGGGATGGTAATTTTTTGTTCAGAGATAAGGCAAATGACCTTTTATTTAACTGCTTTATCATCAACTATCTGCTAATTATATCAGATAGGTTTCCCAATGTGTATTCATCTATAAGAAATAGAAGATGTTGGGGGAAACATTATATCTTCAAAAGTTTCACAAGTAAATGACTTTTTCTCAAATATCACAGAAATCTTAATAATCTGCATTCAAATTTTTGAAAATTTCATTAATTTCAACCTGAAATTTCAAGAGGTAGAAATAATACATTGCTTACAAAATGTTCCAGCCAAAATATGTATAAAACAAGATTTCTCAATCAAATGGTTATTTAAAAGCATCAGTTTTAATGAGGGGGAAACTTGATACAGAGGTGATCAAGGTGCGTAAGCACTAACATTTTGGTTTATAATTTAAGAGTATTCAAGTAAAAACTATATAAAATAATTGTTTAGTGACTTCCCTGGTGGTCCAGTGGTTAAGACTCAGTGCTTCCATTGCAAGGGGTGTGAGGTTTAATCTGTGGTCAGGAACTAAGATCCCATGTGCCACATGGTGTAGCCAAAAAAAAAACTTTTTTGTTTTACTTCTTTTCCAATCTGAACCTATAAGAAACATCAAAATTGGCTTAAAAAGTATATTATATGGTAGGAAAACCTGCCAATTCCTTACCAATTTTTTCTTTCAAAATTTAACAGAAAAACCCTTACTTGTTAATTTCTTCAGATTGTTATATAATTAAACCAAAATTATGTAAAAAAATACAATGTGATTTTTTGAATATTCAAAAAAATACCAAAGGCTTACGTATAAATACATGCTATTTTTAAAATTTAATTTTATTTATATTTTTATACAGAAGGCACTTATTAGTCATCAATTTTATACACATCAGTGTATACATGTCAATCCCAATCGCCCAATTCATCACACCACCACCCCCAGCCCCCTGCCGCTTTCCCCCCCTTGGTGTCCATACGTTTGTTCTCTACGTCTGTGTCTCAATTTCTGCCCTGCAAACTGGTTCATCTGTAGCATTTTTCTAGGTTCCACATATATGCGTTAATATAAGATATTTGTTTTCCTCTTTCTGACTTACTTCACTCTGTATGATAGTCTCTACATCCATCAATGTCTCAAAAACTGACCCAATTTTGTTCCTTTTTATTGCTGAGTAATATTCCATTGTATATATGTGCCACATCTTGTTTATCCATTTGTCTGTCGATGGACATTTAGGTTGCTTCCATGACGTGGCTATTGCAAATAGTGCTGCAATGAACATTGGGGTGCATGTGTCTTTTTGAATTATGGTTTTCTCTGGGTATATGCCCAGTAGTGGGATTGCTGGATCATATGGTAATTCTATTTTTAGTTTTTTAAGGAACCTCCATACTGTTCTCCATAGTGGCTGTATCAATATACATTCCCACCAACAGTGAAAGAGAGTTCCCTTTTCTCCACACCCTGTCGAGCATTTGTTGTTTGTAGATTTTGTGATGATGCCCATTCTAACTGGTGTGAGGTGATACCTCATTGTAGTTTTGATTTGCATTTCTCTAATAATTAGTGATGTTGAGCAGCTTTTCACGTGCTTCTTGGCCATCTGTATATCTTCTTTGGAGAAATGTCTATTTAGGTCTTCTGCCCATTTTTAGATTGGGTTATTTGTTTTTTTAATATTGATCTTTCCTTCTGCTAACTTTGGGTTTTGTTTGTTCTTCTTTCTCTAGTTCCTTTAGGTGTAAGGTTAGATTGTTTATTTGAGATTTTTCTTGTTTCTAAAGGTAGGCTTTTATAGCTATAAATTTCCCTCTTAGAACTGCTTTTGCTGCATCCAGTAGGCTTTGGATCATCGTGTTTTCATTGTCATTTGTCTCTAGGTATTTTTTTATTTCCTCTTTGATTTCTTCAGTGATCTCTTGGTTATTTAGTAACATATTGT
>NW_020174917.1:6789448-6792829 GCF_003031525.2 Neophocaena asiaeorientalis asiaeorientalis | reverse complement strand
AGTATATCATGCCACTCCCTTCTGGCTTGTAGAGTTTCTGCTGAGAAATCAGCTGTGAACCTTATGGGAGTTCCCTTATATGTTATTTGTTGTTTTTCCCTTGCTGCTTTCAATAATTTTTCTTTGTCTTTGTTGCCAATTCGCTTACTATGTGTCTCAGCATGTTTCTCCTTGGGTTTATCCTGTATTGGACTCTCTGGGCTTCCTCGACTTGGGTGGCTATTTCCTTTCCCATGTTAGGGAATTTTTTGACTATAACCTCTTCAAATATTTTCTCTGGTCCTTTCTCTCTCTCTTCTCCTTCTGTGGTCCCTGTAATGCAAATATTGTTGTGTTTAATGTTGTCCCAGAGATCTCTTAGGCTGTCTTCATTTCTTTTCATTCTTTTTTCTTTATTCTGTTCCACAGCAGTGAATTCCACCATTCTGTCTTCCAGATCACTTATCTGATCTTCTGCCTCAGTTATTCTGCTGTTGATTTCTTCTAGTGTAGCTTTCATTTCAGTTATTGTATTGTTCATCTCTGTTTGTTCTTTATTTCTTCTATGTCTTTGTTAAACCTTTCTTGCATCTTCTTGATCTTTTCCTCAATTCGTTTTCTGAGGTCCTGGATCATCTTCACTATCATTTTTCTGAATTCTTTTTTCTGGGAGGTTGCCTATCTCCACTTCATTTAGTTGTTTTTTCTGGGGTTTTCTTGTTCCTTCATCTGGTACATAGCGCTCTGCCTTTTCATCTTGTCTATATTTCTGTGAATGTGGTTTTTGTTCCACAGGCTGCAGGACTGTAGTTCTTGCTTCTGCTGTCTGCCCTCTGGTGGATGAAGCTATCTAAGAGGCTTGTGCAAGTTTCCTGATGGGAGGGACTGGTGGTGGGTAGAGCTGACTGTTGCTCTGGTGGGCAGAACTCAGTAAAACTTTAATCTGCTTGACTGCTGATGTGTGGGGCTGGGTTCCCTCCCTTTTGTTTGTTTGGCCTGAGACAAACCAACACTGGAGCCTACCTGGGCTCTTTGGTGGGGCTAATGGCGAACTCTGGGAGGGCTCACGCCAAGGAGTACTTCCCAGAACTTCTGCCGCCTGTGTCCTTGTCCCCACGGTGAGCCACAGCCATGCCCCACCTCTGCAGGAGACCCTCCAACACTAGCAGGTAGGTCTGGTTCAGTCTCCCCTGGGGTCACTGCTCCTTCCCCTGGGTCCCAGTGCACACACTACTTTGTGTGTGCCCTCCAAGAGTGGAGTCTGTGTTTCCCCCAATTCTGTCAAAGTCCTGCAATCAAATCCCACTAGGCTTCAAAGTCTGATTCTCTAGGAATTCCTCCTCCCGTTGCTGGACCCCCAGGTTGGGAAGCCTGATGTGGGGCTCAGAACCTTCACTCCAGTGGGTGGACTTCTGTGGTATAAGTGTTCTCCAGTCTGTGAGTCACCCACCCAGCAGTTATGGAATTTGATTTTACTGTGATATCATCCCTCCTACCATCTCACTGTGGCTTCTCCTTTGTCTTTGGATGTGGGGTATCTTTTTTGGTGAGTTCCAGTGTCTTCCTGTTGATGACTGTCCAGCAGCTAGTTGTGATTCTGGTGTTCTTGCAAGAGGGAGTGACAGCACATCCTTCTACTCTGCCATCTTGGTTCAGGGCTCTCTTCCTCTCAAATACATGCTATTTTATTGATTTTACATAATCAATATTTATCCACCTAAATATTGAGTGTATACTAAAACAGACAAAAATAGCATTCGTTTCGTAAATCTTGTTAGCAATATTATTTACACATGTCACTGAAATTGATCTTATAGAGGCATATTCATTAACGAATATAAGTTATTTGTAAATTGTATGTTTTCTTTTAGCTAGTGTAGATGACATAAATGAAAATTTTATTTACCAGAGAAAGAAGGTGATATCAGCCCCACAAACATGATGAAAGCAGAGACAATCATATTCTCTGAGGAGGAAACAAAACTGTTAAATTTGCTTAGCAATGCCAATGCAATACAAACTTTGTGTCCTGGCCTTATGATGTAACTTTTAATGAACATTTTACAAAGATCTATTGCTCATATTTGTTTGACTATGCATAGCCCGACAACATAATTATGTCTAATTACAAGTTTAAAAGAACAGACACATACACAAGAATTTTTGTTTTATAGTATTAATTTTCTCATATTAAATTATAATAGAATTTGGGGCATATTATTCATTATTGTGATATTCATAAACAAAGTTTACACAAGCTACCAATTTCTTATCAAACTATTCTTAATATTTAACCAATTACTCCAAAATGTGCTTTCAAAATACTGCCACATACATAACATTATCAAAGATATCAAAACTGGGTTCTCTAAACTGTTTGACTTATCTCTTTATGCATTCTTTCACTGATCCACACTATCTTCATTGTAGTAGCTCTATATAAGTCTTGGAGTCTTCTGAGTCTTTTGCATTTTCATATGTGATGGTTAATTTTATGTGTTGTTTGGCTGGAGTATGTGAGTCCCAAACATTTGGTCATATATAATTCTAGGTTTGAATTCTAGGTTTGAATCAGTAGACTGAATAAAACCAATTGCACCCATAGTATGTATGTACCTCATCCAATCAACTGAAAATTAAATAGAACAAAAAAGCTGAATAAGAGAGAACTCTTCTTGCCTGACTTAATGGGCTAGGACACTGGTCTTTTCCAACTTTCAGACACCACTGAAACTTTAGCTTTTGGGTATCCATCCTGCTGCCTTTTGGAATGGAATTTACACCATCAGTTTTCCTGGTTATCAGGTCTCTAACTCAGACTGGAACCATACACATCAGCTCTTTTAGGTCTACAGCTTGTCAGTTGCATATCTTGGCACTTGTCAGTCACATGAATCAATTCCTTATCATAAATCTCTTTAAATATATATACATACATACGTATATATATGGATATTAGTCAGGGTTCTCCAGAGAAACATAAGTCAGAGTATATACATAAATATATCTACCTCTAATAGGGATAATTTGCATATATCTATTGCCAGATGTTCTTGACATGGATTATCGCTAGTCTTTTTACTGCTGGAAATAGAATCATTATTTTTCTGAATATATATTAGAGAGCCAATTCCAGAAACCACACATCCAGTTTTGAAAATTTAATCTTAAAATGCAGTGGCTTTATACAAGGAAACTTTTAGAACTGACAGCTCTCCATTACCTTAATTTTTGTGATGGTTTCACATGTTATGCAAATGTCAAAATTCATCAAATTATATACATTAAATATGTGCAGTACTTTGATATCACTTTTACCTCAATAAAGCTCTTTTAAAAATCCATTCCTCTAGAACCACTCTTGGTTCTATTACTTAGGTTTTCCCAGAGAAGCTGAATATA
>NW_020174917.1:6733457-6789266 GCF_003031525.2 Neophocaena asiaeorientalis asiaeorientalis | reverse complement strand
ATACTATATATATATATATATACACACACACACATACACACACACACACACACACACACACACACACACACACACACATATATTCTATGTCCAAATATACATATTAGGCCTTGCATAAGTTTTGGAGAAAATTAGGAAGTAAAGGTCTAATGATGTTTGGGGAATCAGGAGGAGTCACCAACAAGTCACTGTGGGATTCTGAACTGGCAACTGCTGTAGTAGTCCATGGCAGGTATAGTATTTGTGGGTTCATAGCCAAGTGTCTGGTAATTAGCTTGGGGTGCATATTGTCAAAAATTGGAAGAATTGGAAGCAGCTTTGAGGAGAACAAGGAAAATCTAAACCTGTCAGTTCCTAAGCTTTCATCTGTCACCACAAATAATTACCATGTCCTTCAGAGAGCAATGGCCACAGGTTCACTTTTACCTCCAAATCACACAAGAACCTCTTCAAAGGTAATTTAACCCTGATTCTTAGAAGAATTGAATTTTGAGGATAACCTAACAATAGAAAAATCCAGTGGAGGAAGTGATGGGTATATTTTATAGAGGCAATAGAATTTTTTGATAGATTGAATGTGGAGTGAGAGACGAAAATAAGAGTAAAGGATAATTCCAAAACATTTCATTGAACAGCTGGAAAATTGGTGCTGTCGTCAAATCAGTTGGTAAATTTTGTGGGAAGAAGTTTGAGAGGGAACCAGAGTTAAGTTTTGTACGTGTGGTATTTGAGAAATCTATTAGATATACAATGACAGATGTCATATAAATATATGGAAAAATGAGTCTAGAATTTAGGAGAGAATTTGAGTTTTAAACTAGGTATTCATCACCATTCTGGCAATATGTAAAGCCAGGAGAATAGATGAGATTATCAATGTTGTGAATATAGACAGGCTGAACCCTGGGCGTAGTCCATATTATGAATTTTGGGAGAAATAAAAGTTGTGCTAAAACAAAGAAGGCTGAGAGCGATCAAACAATGAATTAAGAGAAAATCAGGTACTGTGTTGTCCTGGAAGTCCACTGAAAAATGGGTGACAAAGAAATAGTGCACTGGATTGATGAAAAGCAGCTATAAAACCTGCATTTGTCACCAGATTCTTCTTTAAGGCCAAGTCCTATTTCTTGGAAATGATTCTCTGCCACTCTTGGCTCTACATTCTGATTCTGATTACATTTTTCTTTCACATAATAAATGACTGATCTTTGCAATTGAGTAGGCTTCTCAGCCCATTTTCTGCCTGTGGAAGTTTGGGAGTCCAGATGCCTTAAAACAAATTTTTTTTTTACTTCATTATGCTTCTTTCTATTTCAATCTAAGCTGGTCAAATACCCTTTTTATATATCAAATTATAATCTGCTCTGCTAGACAAAGTGCTCCCTCCTTTCTTTGAAAGAAAGATACTCTACCCTGCACTTGAGTATCACAGAGCTGTGGACTATTTTTTTTGTGTGTGTGGTACACGGCCTCTCACTGTTGTGGCCTCTCCCATTGCAGAGCACAGGCTCCGGACACGCAGGCTCAGCAGCCATGGCTCACAGGCCCAGCCGCTCCGTGGCATGTGGGATCTTCCCGGACCGGGGCACGAACCCATGTCCCCTGCATCGGCAGGTGGACCCCCAACCACTGCGCCACCAGGGAAGCCCCTGTGGACTAGATTTTAAGATTCTTCTACGTCTTTTGTCTAGGTGACAGGACATATGCGTCTTAATATACTTAATGCCCCTCCAACCCTAAAATTGTTCTAAGGATTAAACAAAAGAAAAGATCTTACAGTCGCATTTCTCAGTATCTTTACTCTTTTAACTGCTTTACTGATAGTGCCCTGGATATTGAATATTTGCCCTGAATCCATTCCTGAAGTGATAACCTCTTTTTTTTTAGAGAAACTAGGGATGAGAAACTCTTTCAGTTTTGAATTCAGCAAGTTCTGGCTCCTTTAGATTCTAAATTCTGCTTGAACAGTGACAATTTTTTCTTAGCTCAGCTTTCTTTATCTGTACCTTATCACAAGCAAGAAAACTGAATACATTGTCATATTTAACTTGGAATTCCATCTAGCTAAGTCCACCTGTTAATTAGCTATATTTTATATCTTCCATATTACTGTCGACTGAAAAATATGCACAACATGTGAGTTAATTTTTATTTGGGACAAAATGAAGACTATAGCCCAGAAGCCAGCCGCTCAGATAGCTGGATAGTAAGGAACTGCTCCAAAGAAGTAGGGGCGAGCTAAGCCCTGACTAAGAGTTCACCCAAATTTAGTGAATTAAAATAACAGACATTTTATCGTATGTTATGATTTTATGATTCTTAGATTTAGTCAGGGCTTAGCTGGCACATGTTTTTTCTGTCTCACATGGCATTGACTTGGGTAACTCAGTGGAATTTAGCTGGCAGCTGGGCTGGGGGTGGAGGTGTTTTCCAAGATACCTCTTCTCACATGCCTGGTGCCTTGGGGAAAAGCTGGAAGGCTGAGCCTCTCTCCCTCTCCACATAATTTTAGTGCTTCTTCACACCATATCACCACCTAAGTAGTTGCACTTCTTCACAGGTGGTTTAGAAACCTTAGTAGCTGTGGTACAGGCCACAAACTTTTCACAGCTTCGACCTGGAAGTCCAGGAATGTCCCGCTCCACACTATAGTATATTTGTCAAGTAGTCCTTTAGGTAAACCCCAAATCAAGGAAAGGAGAATCTGACTCCATCTCTAAATAATGGGACAGCAAAATTTTCATGGTCTTATTTAATCTACCTTACTGCTCTTAAATTTATCATTAGTTTTTCAGTTCTGTCGTACTTAATCTTCCCATAATTTCTGTCATCAAAAAGCCCTTACATTATTTTTAAAACTTCTTGCTTACTCTCCAAAACCCATCATTTCCAGTTCTCCTTATGGCAGTCTTCTCTTTAATTTTATTTGTTGTGTCTTTTTCATTTACCCCTTTCAATTGTCCCTTTTCAGCATTCTTCCCTAAGTTGTAAACTGAACTTTCATTATCCAAATCAGTATTCTTATTTTCGTAGTTTTTACTTTGGATCTGACTTTTCATTATTCTACTGTACGTTTTCACTTGGTTGGCTTGCAGATACCTCAAACTCGACATGTCCAATATAGAAAATTCATTTATTCTGTGCCCTCTAAATCAGTTTCCTTCCATAGTGAATAGCAATAAGATCCAATTAACTGCTCCCAAGAGCAGACTTAGCATTTCCCTTCCGAATCCTTTTCTTTCTTGTCCAAATGATGCCAAAGTTCTCCCATTCTTCTCTTTTGTATATTTTCTCTGAATCGATCCATTTGCAATTTGCTAGTTTAGGCCAACATCATTTCTTGACTCCGTTGCTGCTACCTCCTCCTAATTATTTTCTTATAATGAGGTCTTAATTCCAACTGATCCATTTTCCAAAATACACATTAAGCAAATCATTTAAAGTGCAAATCAGATCAAGTTTTACTTTACTTAAAAATATCTTCAAGCCTCCCCCACCTTGCGTTTTTTTTTTTTCTTGCTTTTTTTAATGAAGACCCAAATCCTTAACAGAGCGTATATGGCCCTGAATCATGTCTCTTCGGCACTACCAGTAATCCCTTAGTCATACAAATCAATTGTCATCTATTTCCTGAATGATTCTGTATTTTCTCTTACCCTAGGCTTTGCACAAAATGTTCTTTTTTTACTGCTACTCCCACTTGCATCCATGATTCATTCACCTTGCCAATTTTTACTCATTGTGGAGGGATCACTTCCTTTCACCAGCCCCCAGATGAAGCTTGTGTACCCTTCTGTAGTTGTATAACATGGCCAAACCTGATTATCAAAACACTTTATCACACAGCATTTTAACTGAATTTCCACTACACCATATGTTCTAAAAGGGAAGGCATGGTCTTTGTTATTTTCATTATACTTCCTCCAACTGTTAATAGTTATTTACTTAGTAGCCTCCCATAAAATATTTCATGAATACATACATGAATGTACCTATGAAGTGTGGACTTTCTGAATGAGGCATGACATCTGTCCTGGTGATTCTGGCTTCCAAAACCAGACTTTTCAGTTACTAGTTATATGACTATCTAATTAATATGATTTTATAAGTTTTTAATTTCCCATCTGTAACATACAGAGATGATAGCATCTCGCAGGATTGCATTTGCTGGGACAGAACACATTTCTCACTTCCTATGCTTACCTGGAAGTGAGGGAATGTCTACTCTTCTCCCCAGGATGAGGAAGAATAGGCACAGTACTTACAGGCTTTCTCTGCTCCTCTCTTACCCTTCTTGTTTCACTTTTTTGGACCTCCTTCATATAGCAGTCATTCCTGGCTGGTCACACAAGCAATAGGTTTTTCTATGTAGAAATGGCATTGTCCAGCAGTGCTTGTTTCAGGAGAAGAAAGTCATTACGTTTCATGGCTAACTTAAGTGCTTGGTCTTTTATTAGTATTCAAATTGTCTGGTTTCTCTGTTAGCATATCTATAAATTGTTTCCCAATACGAGAAAAGAAAAAAAAGTTATTATTTTTTTTTGTCTTGTACAACTCAAATGGAATTATACATACCACACCGATACAAATCATAAGAAATCTGGTGTAGCTATATTAATATCAGACAAAGTAAATGTCTGAGGAAGGAATATTACCAGGGAAATGGAGATGTATTTAATAATGATAAAGGGGTCAACTTTTTTGGTATTTTGGAAAAAGGGTGGTATTATCATGAAAAATATTTAAATTCCGGCAATAAATATGTAAGTAATTCTAATACTCAACTGAAAAGACTTGGACTCCCAGAAAAATCATTATGAATGGGAGGGTCTTCCCTGGTGGTTCAGTGGTTAAGACTTCGCCTTCTAATGCAGGGGGTACGGGTTCGATCCCTGGTCAGGGAGCTAAGATCCCACATGCTGCGCAGCCAAAAAAACAAAACATAAAACAGAAGCAATATTGTAACAAATTCAATAAAGATTTTTAAAATGGTTCACATTAAAAAAGTCTTTTAAAAAAATCATTATGAAGTAAGGGATAGGCAAAATAACTATGGGCCTGAAGAGACCCCACCCCAACCCCCAAATATTGTTTTCAAAATGTGAAACTCAGTTAAAGAATATCAGCAGACAACAAATGGAGATGTAGTTTACAGTAGCTCTGGACTTAATGTCTTCTAGGACTGTACCTCTATTTTCCAGAGGAGAAGGACCAGCTGGCCCTTGAGGGTGGAGCAGGGCGCTCTGGCCCATAGTTTCTGAGTGGCTCAAAGCCAACATCTGGGCAGTGAATGTACACATATAGCTGATGTCTTTCCAGCCTTTCATTTACATTTTACCTTTGTAAATATTTTTGGTCCTTATTTGGCATTTTTTATTAAGCTTTCATTAAATCTAGATTAAATATTACTTTCTAGTTATTCTGGTAATCTATGTTTGCAGTTTTATAAAGTTATTCACAAATTATAATTTAAAATATAAAATAGAAACCATATGTGGATTTATCTTGCATTTACATATTTTATGTTATCTGTATTTCCCTTCCTCCCTTCGTTCCTGTCTTCCCTTTCTTTTCTTCTTCCCTTTCTAGAGATGTGTCTGAAAGTAAAAATCACAGGTCTGTGCATTCAATTTCTGGAAACTGCCTGTTTCCAGAGAATGGGATCAGTGAATAGGTTAGGGGTACTCTGTAATTGACCATTGTTAAGAGAACTGACTGAAAATTAAATCTTTGTTGTTCTGGAAACGTCAAGAAAGAGCATAGATAAAGTAGGTATTGAAACAGAGAAATAAGTATTGCTAAATGATGCATCAGGCTGTGTGGCTGACTTTTCCACATGGTAGTTCTTAACTTATACACTCTGTTCTTGGCAACCTCCAGGACATCCAAAAAGACCACAAATTATTTTTTAGCACACTACAGGTGATATAGACCCACTATTGAGAGTAGAATATATTTAAATACTAGCACTAGCATGCACCCTAAAATAACTTGGTTGAAAAATGACATATGCAAAAAAGGATCTTAAAAAATCTTCAGAAAACTCACAACAATCTTTTCTAACTTTTTAGTCTGCATTGTTTTTTGTTTGTTAAAGAATCTCTCACTAACAGATGAGCCAAAGTAAGTATCTGATACCAAGTAAGACTGCTTGCTCAGTGCTATTGCCCCCAAAGAAGACTTCTGGATGAGCATCAAGACCTTTTACGCCCTGCAAATGTTTTATTGGAGAATGAGCACAGCTTGGTGTGCTGGCAGTACCAGATTTAAAACTCAAATGGTCAATGCCTTCTTCGGGGCTTTTAGTGCTCCAGACTCTGGAAAAACTGAGCAGTTCACATAAACAATGGGGAAACTTTTTAGTATATCTAAAATATGATTATAATTAAGCTCATAAACTGACAGTTTTTCATGTATGGAGCCTTTTAAAATTATGTTTCTTTTTAGACTTCTAAACTGAAGAGCCCTAATTTGAAGAATTTTTAACTGCAGCCTCTTGAATATTTCCTTTGTCTTTTTCAGTTTTCTTTTTTCATGGTGTTTTGTTTTTGAGAGTACAACCAAAGAATTTTTATAAGGAAAGCCTACGACTGACACTCGTCCCCTCAAAAGTTGCTATTTATGGAAATTTGGGGGAGAAACATATGATGCAAAAGAGACAAAAGAAAATTTTACAGAGAATTTAGAGACAGAATAACCCCTTATCTTAACAATGAAGGGAGAAGGAAAACAAAACAAAACAAAAAACATTGAGTACCTATCTTTAGAAGGTGTCTAAGAGATTGAAACATAAAAGGACCCTAGAGGCAGATAAACATTCCACTTCCCCAGAGGGGGCTAGGGTGTGGCTACAGCTGTGCAGATAGTTTCACTGGATACCAGGAAAACAATTTGAAGGACTGATATGATATGGCAAGTATACTGTTTAACAAAATTTTGTTGAGCTACTGCGATACTACACTCTTTCCCTTCTCTTGAACTACAAGCAGTAGAATTCCATGCAATCAGCTGGTGGGCCTGAACTGAGTAAAAATATATCCATCAGTCTTTACCATTGTAAATTGTACCTCTAATATGAGGTGGCTCACAGAAAACATTGCTATATATGCACTATTTTAGATTTGATTTCAGTATTCATCTTAAACCTTTTCTTTTGAAAAGTAGTATTAACATAATGGAATTTACCTGAACATAAATGTCTTCGGTATGCATGTATTATATCATATATTATCTGACATCTAGCCTATTGTAACACAAAATTTCATAACTTTATTTCCCTTTCTGCTTTATTCCAGTGCTCTAAAATCAATTCTACAAAGGACTTGCAAAAAATAAACCTCACCTATTTCTGCGACTTCAGCTTCTGAGATTATCTGGCAATTCTTATTCCTCTCTAAAATTTTTCTTATAATAAACAACTCTGGGCCTCTGTTTTCTGAAATAATCAACTTTCAGTCTGTTCAAAAGACTATATTGGAAGAGCAATGTCTCAGAAAAAGGCTGGGAATTTCAGAAAAGTTTCCCTAGCCTGTCCCTCTTCTGTCTTTTGCTTGTTTGGTGCTACAAATGGGTGTAGCATTTGGGGGTTGGAAGTCACCAACAGGAAATTGGTGGTTCCAGGAAGGAGATTTAAACTGAGCATGTGATGATTTTTCTAAATGCCAGGGGGAAAGGCTGAGTGAGTGTCGTTCACTAACTTGGAAAGATGAAAGGACAGAGCAGCGATGGAGAGGCTCCTGAGTCAGTTGCTAGTCTGAGCCCTCTGTTGGTGAAAATACACATGAAAGAAAAAAGACCTTTGTACAAGCATTTTGATGTCCAACAATCAGAAGTCTATTTGAGAGAGGAATTAAGAATTTTAATCAAGATCTGTGCATATATTTTTCAACGAATATAAATAAGATGGTAATAATAAGCTCTTGTTTTCCAGAGTTAAAAAAAAATGGTAAGAAGGTGAATTCTTAGAAATTTACATTAAGTTGGTTGTTGAACTGCAAAAGTAAGTATCTTTTGGGATATCTTTTGCTTAGTGCCATTAGCTCCAGGAAGAATATTTGGATGAGTTTCAAGAGCTTTTGGAGACTGAAAATATTTTTTTGGCAAAAGCATGTAACAGGGTGTCCTGGCTGGGCCAGCTTAAATTGATTTGTTTGTGGAGACAGAAAATGCTGTCTCTAAAATGTGTGGACTCTACCTCTATAGCAAAGGTAAGAAAAAACAAGGCAAATGTATAGGAGGTTCTTGCTTGTCACGCAACAGAACCACTGACCTCAAAGCATTTTTTAAATTTATTTTTTTAAATATAGAGATCATCCTTTTCAAAATATAAGCCATACATTTAACAGAAACAATCTAAATTCTTTGTTTCTACCAGTAGGACTATTAAAGCCATTCATAGGGAAGACATGTGGTATGAAAATATTGGCAACTTTTCAATGGACAATGTTTTAAATGAACAGCCTGTCCCTCTACTGTTACCTCCATTCATACGAAAATTTGTGGAAACTATTATCTATTACAAAATATCACTAGTTTTATTGAATAAGGGGAGTTGCTACTGAGCTGCAACAGAAAGTGTTTTGATTCATGAAGCAAGTTCAGATTTAGAATCAAACTCATTAAAGATTTCAAAAGTGTATTGTGATAACAAACTAGAGGAGGAGAAATTGCCAGGTTTTACTGTTCGGGAAATTAGGGAGCAAGAATGATTGATTTGGGCTTCCCTGGTGGCGCAGTGGTTGAGAGTCCGCCTGCTGATGCAGGGGACACGGGTTCGTGCCCCGGTCTGCTGAGCCTGCGCGTCTGGAGCCTGTGCTCCGCAACGGGAGAGGCCGCAACAGTGAGAGGCCCGCGTACTAAAAAAAAAAAAAAAAAAAAAGAATGATTGATTTAAGTTCCTATGGCTTTGAAAGATAAAACTAAGTTTGCATAAAACTAGGGTTATGCTGGTGGGTAGAAAAATAGAGAATGCTACTTATTACGAAGACAGGAATAGACAAAGATATACAGCTCAGTCACAATATCATAACAAAAGTTCAAAAAATATTTAACTCTTGTGGCTAAGACAACTCAAAATTCATTGTTCAAGAGCAATATCAGAGATGTTTGGATTTGTTTTTTTAATTGAGAGAACAAATATAGTTAAAGTGCATTCCTGACTGGTATAATTTGGTCTGTGCCTTGTACATCTAAGAAATTTGCAGTCAAATTTTTTTGGAAGGTGATGACTTGTGCTTTCAGTATATATTCATTGTATGCAGAGCTGGTCCTAGGTTCTGTGGTAGGCACAAAGGATACACAAATGTTAGACAGAGCCATGAAGAATCACAAATGCAGGACAACATATTCTAGTCTAACAATTCAACCAAGTTCCAGAATTGAAGATTTTATACAGGAAATTGTGAATTAAGCTACTGAAAACTGAATATTCATTTAGTCTCATATACCTTTCTAACATGAATTAATGAGAGAAATAAAGCAAGCATAGCAGTATTGCAGAGTAAGGATGGCCATCATTCCACAAAATCAGTTCAAATGCATTTTACAGCAAAGCTTTTAGAAGGATGCAGTGGCATCAGGCAAACCTTCTCTCGATTTCTCACCACTGGTCAAAAGGTCCATGTGGGCTTTGTCCTACAAGATACAAGTGACTGGTGATGGAAAACAAAAGGATACCTCTTGGATACTGGCTCAGCTGCTGCTGTACATGAAACTTCAGTTGTTTTAAAGGTCAAGCTCATCAACTGTTCCATCCCCACAAAATCAGTCCCATGGTGGTCATGGCTTATGACCAGGACTTATTCTTACAGAGGTACTTTTTCCATAACTTCTGCTCTAAATAGGCACATGTTCATTATAATTTCACTTCCCTCAGGGTCCTCTTGCACTCTTAAAATCATTGAGCACCCCAAAGAGCTTTTGTTTATGTAGATTTTATCTATTAAATTTACCATACTCAAAACTGCTACAACCATCTCTCTTGTACATTGAGAACATGGGTCACCTTCCCTTTTGGAAATGATGGAAATCAGGCCTTCCTTGTCTCACGTATCAGCAACATGTACTTGAAAATCCTTTTTTCCAAGCATTAGGGATTTATGATATAACAGGGGTTGATATAAGCAGAAAGAAGAAATTTCAAAAATAGGAAATTTCATGCAGTCGTAAATAAAATATTTTGAAAAAAATACAAGTAAAACATCCCTAATGATTAATTAGGATAAGTTGGGAAAACTTTCAGAATGTCTGAAATATATGTTGAGTAGATAATTTTGCAGCTAGGGAAAATGTCTTTTTATGACCAGTTTCATGTTTGTGGAGTAGTCTTGTCAACATGGGTTTATGGATTCCTGTACGGTTCGTCATTTTTTTTTTTTTATTATATCCAAAGACAAATGCTACTGCTTCTGCTGCTACTACTATTAATACTACTACTACTAACAACTAGTACTTACCATCCACCCGCTACCCACCATTCACTGTCATAAGTTCTTGTTATCTTACTCAACTGTGACAAAGTACCTCTTCATTCTTTTTTTACAGAAGAAACTGAGCACGATGCCCAGGAACACAGAACTAGTAAGTGTGGGGATGGAGGGAGCCCTTTGCTTCATGATTCTTCCTTGCATCTCTCAATGGAGTTTCTCAGTGGAATAAAATATCAATGTTCAAAATATTTTATATAACTATCGAGTATCTCCTTATTCAGATGTTCCAACTATTACACTTGAAAAATAATAACTGCTCCACCAATAAAAAGGGTTTCTGAGAGGTTTAAATTGCACAATCTATGGAAATCCTTTATGAAATTTTAAAATATACGTGGAGTCTTTGTAAAAACTGTGTAAAAACAATTTGATATTGACTTTCCACGGAGGGAAAAAGAAAATAAGTTAATTTTTCTGTACTTCTTTAAACTTTTATTAGAATAATGTAAACATCATTTACCCCTACAAAATTAGGAATTCCCCAAAATGAGGGATACAGAACAGTTTATGTATTCAATATTTACCAACTCTTTTTGTTTCTGTCTCATAAAAGTATAGGTGATTTAGCACTAAATATGTGGACAATAGTAGTGGGAAAGTCAGCCACATTCTAGAGACACGACCAAAAGTAAAACCTGTAGTAAATACACATTCATTTATTTAATTTGACTAAACTATAATATAAAGTAATAAAATTTTAAGCTTTTCAATGAATAAAATCATATATACTTTTTACCAGAAAAGTATATATGATTGAACCAGAAAAATATAACTTAAATAATTACTTTTTAGGTACCATTGTTGAATCAAATCAAAATGATTCTATGAGAAAAAGAAAACGAGGCTTATCCATTTTTCATCCATTTTAAATACTTTAATCCAAAGTATTTAAAAAATAGCAGAGTATATTGTTCTGACAATCCTGTGCATATTTATGATAAATGTTTTATTATATCAAATATTTTAGACCAAGACAAATCTGGGTTTTAATCTTGGTTCACTGATTACTAGATGGGCAAGACTATTTACTTAAAGGTTCTAAAAAAGTCCTTAATTTCCTCATCTATTGGGAGGAGATGTCAGTATCAACATTGCTAGGTTATTTTAAGAATTAAATGAGTAGGCAAAGGGCTTAATAGAGAGAAGAATATACTTAATAAACTGTATTCTTATTAATAATAGTGATACAGTAGAAATAATCATGGAAGTTGGACCAGTGACAGAAGTAATGTAGTATCATTAGAGTAAAAATTAAAATTTTGATTGTTTTTGACAAAATGTAAAATTCAATGCAAGAAATCATGCCTGTATTTTCAATCTGGTTATCACTTTAAATAAATCTTAGTAAAGAACTCTTCTTTTATTCCTCTAAGGATGAATTCTATTAGTGGATTTTCATTGTCCAATGATAGGAATATCTTTCTTATTTGTAGAAGCTATTTTTTTTTAGTTTGCTTTTGATCAAAAATTTAAATTTCAAAACATATATATGCTTATCTTAGAAAATCAACCAAATGTAGATAAGTAAAAAGATAATTCCCTTACCAATTTACATGGTTAAAAACATCTGCATATTTATCTACTAAGTTTTTTTTGTTTTTATTCTAAGTCATATAAAATCATTCTAATTTTTTAACTTAGTAGTGCATTATAAATAGGAATTTCAAATTTGTAAATGCCTTAACTGTATGTTAATTGCATCTTAATATATTTAAACTATTCTTTTGTTATTTGGCATTTCAGTGTTTCCAATTTTTATTTTAAATAGGCTATACTATACACAAATTTAGATATATGTTGTATATAATTTTTTAAAATATAAACTAAATGTAGCATTTCTGTGTATGGATATTATAGTGTATACTATATATCTTCACAATCTTCAGAAAAAGATTTACAAATTACCACTTTTTTATCAGCATCTTGCAACTATGGAAGTGAGTTAGCTCAGACATAGGTCTCCCCATTCCAATATTATCAAATTCCAACAAATTAAGACGAGATAAAATAAATCAGGACTAGAAACTGTGGACAGATGCTTGAAGTTTATTTTTGTTTGTTTTCTTTCTTTCAACATTTGTAGATAGGATAAAAAACCAATAAATTCTGCTTCTGAGACAGCAGGCTGTAACATAGGAGATAAGACAGTTAATGGTATTTGAGCATCTGTCCAGGGCCTGAAAGTTGACTGTCAGCCTTATGTTTAGAGAGAAAAGGAAACTACGCCTATGAGTTAGGGTGTGCATGCTTGTATTCCTAAAATTGAGCCAGAATATCTAATGATTATGTCCTTGTAGGAAACAAAGAAATATATTTTTTTCAAATTATGACTTAGGAGGCAATCAGAACCCAACTTAGTTTTGCATTTAATTATGGTGTTTCAGGGTATCCCTGTATTTGAATCGTCACAAGAACACCAGCAAAGTCCTACTGTGTATCAGAAAATCTTCCTTTTAGCCAGTATATTTTGAAAATTGGTTTTATATTAGTGTGAAGAATATAAAACAAGATTTTATTTTGTATTAGTGTAGAGATAATTATATAAAGCTAATTCATTCCAGGACTAGAAACACATTATGTCTACTGCTGGAAACATTAACAAATGAAGCCATCCTCCATAGCTCTACTTATAGAGATGGACAGGATGTCACAGATCATAGACTCATTTTACATTATTATTTTAATAAAATTGCATAAAATATGAAAGTAAGCATACTTAAGCCACTTTTACAAATTTTTAGGTTGTATGTTCCCATGAATCTCTATGTTTAATAGTTTCTTTGAATGATCTCTATGATTTGAGACCTCACTTTATAAACAAATTGCTTGTTGTGACTTCCTTAGAATACGGCTCTCCTAAATATCACTTAAGAAAAAGAATCTTATTTTTATTTTAATTTTTGAGTAACTTGTTTTACATAATCTAATACAGAACTAAATAAAACTAATTTATTAAACAGTAATATTAAACCCTACATGTATTATTGATTCCAATTCAATCAGCTGACAAATATGAACACATGTATTCATTATATTTCTTGAGTCACTCTCATGTGTTTGGTAAATTCATTATACTTATAATGCAAAAAGCATCAAAACTTAAAAAGATAAATTTAGTGTATCATATGGTTTGGGTAAAGTTGTACTTTAGTAAACAGTGCTTCAATGCAAAGTTTTTCCAAAATATTTTATCTTAATATTTTGCAAAATATTTAATCTTTTTTTTGCTAGTTTTATAATTTATTTTTATTAAACACGTATTTTAAATCCCATGTGGCATTGTTATTATTGTTTTATCCAGTCAACATTCACTGAGATCTATTTTTTTTTTTAACATCTTTATTGGGGTACAATTGCTTTACAATGGTGTGTTAGTTTCTGCTCTATAACAAAGTGAATCAGTTATATATATACATATGTTCCCATATGTCCTCCCTCTTGTGTCTCCCTCCCTCCCACTCTCCCTATCCCACCCCTCCAGGCTGTCACAAAGCACCGAGCTAATATCCCTGTGCCATGCGGCTGCTTCCCACTAGCTATCTACCTTATTACATTTGTTAGTGTGTGTATGTCCATGACTCTCTCGCACCCTGTCAAAGCTCACCCTTCCCCCTCCCCATATCCTCAAGTCCGTTCTCCAGTAGGTCTGCGTCTCTATTCCCGTCCCACCCCTAGGTTCTTCATGACATCCTTTTTTTTCTTAAATTCCATATATATGTGTTAGCATACGGTATTTGTCTTTTTCTTTCTGACTTACTTCACTCTGTATGACAGACTCTAGGTCTATCCATCTCATTACAAATAACTCAATTTCGTTTCTTTTTAAGGCTGAGTAATATTCCATTGTATATAGGTGCCACATCTTCTTTATCTATTTATCCGATGATGGGCACTTAGGTTGTTTCCATCTCCAGGCTATTGGAAATGGAGCTGCAATGAACATTTTGGTACATGATTCTTTTAGAATTTTGGTTTTTGTCTCTGGGGTTCGCGCTTTTAGCCGCGGCTCGCGCCCGTCTCTGGAGTTCCTTTAAGCAGCGCTCTTAATCCCCTCTCCTCGCGCACCAGGAAACAAAGAGGGAAGAAAAAGTCTCTTGCCTCTTCGGCAGGTGCAGACTTTTCCCCGGACTTCCTCCCGGCTAGCCGTGGTGCACTAATCCCTTCAGGCTATGTTCAAGCCGCCAACCCCAGTCCTCTCCCTCAAAATATTTAATCTTAAGTGTAAGTTATTTAAATGAATACATTAGTGAATGGTAGAATATATTTCTTTAAGAATACCTTTCATATTGATAACTCTTTAAAATAAAAAAATACCAAAATATTCTTTGGCTGCAGGGCTGACTGGAATTAAGTATTGATATAACTCTGCCTCATTCCTAAATTTCTCAGAAGATTAGGGTATCCTCCCAATAACGGGATAATTGATATAATGTGCAATCAACTTATGTCTTATTCATTCACTCAGCATGTTTCTATTGAACCCTATGTGTACAGATCACTGATCAATGCCAAGGGTACATAGAAGTGAATAAAACGTTCATCCCATCTTCAAGCATTTTACAGTCCAGTTAGGAAGAGACAAATTTAATTCAACAGGTAATTGTAATACAGTATACACTCCCTACATATAGTAAAAGTACAGAAATATCCTATAGAATTCTAAAAATTAACCTCTCTTGGGATTCAGAAATTGCATATTAGAGACACAGAATTTGAATTGTATTTTAAAAATTACTGAAAAGATGATAGGTGGCCCTTTAGACATGAAATGTAGTTAAGCAGTTCCTGCCTATATTTACTCAAGTGGACTCAATTGCTGAATGACAGTTTATTTTACTCAATTATTCCTTATAGGAGAAAAAATGCCATTCCCCCGAAGACCTGATGGGCAAACTACGTATTATGATATAAGTGTATATAACCAGAGAGGAAACATTATTCTTTAGAGCATTAATAGTCCCTTGTAATTCTCTAAGTTTACTTTTTAAATTAAAACAGAATATTTATTAGCTCGTTCTAACTGTGTAAGGCCCTGTGAACAAGGCAAGGCCAATTTTAAAGATGTAAAAACTGAGGCCATGAGAGACCTTGGAACAAACAACATTCTAGTACAGGCTTGGGGATTCAATCCAGGTATTTTAACTCCCATTTTTATTTCTCCTTTTACTATACCACCTTGTCTCTTACAAATAGGTTTAGCATTTGGATACTATATTTTGTTATTAAAGCAGCTCACCACCCATCTTTTATATGAGGTAGAAGATAGGTTTAAGCCTCTCCAGGGGAGCTCTTAACCTGGAAAGGAAGGAGATGCATCACAGGTGAAAGGCAGCAGAACAATGTGACCCGCTGCTAATTTGCAGTGGTATTCATTTGGGTGGGATTTGACATTTCTGGGTAGATGTATATTTGTGATTGATATTTCATTCGTTAAAGCACAGCCTTTAAAACAGCTGTGAAATGTCAAGTTATTAATTTACACATTGCAAAAAAACGATTTACATCTTTCTAAATTCAACTCTAGGGATACCAGGCTTTTGAGATCAGCACATCATGAATATTATCCCAATCAGCATAACTCTAAAAATTGCTTCTCAATTTTCTGCTTTGCACATAGACAAAAGCATCAGAAAAGTGTTCTGGCCCAGTCACAGGAGAGGCAACCAAAACTGGAAGAGGTATAATTGCAAGGCTTGGCATGAGGGTGGCGCATTTTCCTTCCCTTTTTTTTTTTTTTTTTTTGTTATTTTATATCATCTTGTTGGGAGGAGGGTATGAGGCTGACAATTCAATGGCTTCCTGCTTAATGCAGTGAAACTATTTATTGAGAGGAGAGCACGTCATTTTAAATAACATGTAAATCTCATTTTACAGGTGTCTCCCTGAAATATTTTCATTGATTTTTCCCCCCCAGAGTAGATATACAACTATAACTATAAAAACAGGTAGCATTACCAAACCAACCATGCCTCAGGCATGCATTTTAAGATACATGAAACGCTTTCATAATAAAACTTTTGAGAGCAAATCCATGACTCTGTTTAAATTCTATTGGAAATAACACCTGGAAACTGTGGTAGAGTTGAAATGTTTTTTAATCACTCCCCATTTTTTCAGTTTTAAAAGATTATATTAACTGGGGTATTAATTTTATATTAAAATATTTAAAAGAGCTTTTTGATTCAGTCATTAGTATAGAAAAAGGAAGACTAAAAGAAATAAAAGTGATTCTCTTTTCCTTAAAGATATAGCTTACTAAACGCCTGACTGACATTTTAACAGGGTGAAGACATACGTATTTGTTTAGAAACATGTTTGCACAATTCATATATATTAGTTCCTCACTGAGCAACTTGAATCTTCATAGGAAGATGAAATTTTTGGTAAAGGTGAGAAGATTGAAAAAAATAAGAATAAAAGCTCAGAAACAAGATGCTCCATCATCTTCATCTTTATGAAAGATTTTCCCCATCAGTGAGGGATGAAATGTTCATGTTTGCATCAATAACAGATGCTATTATTATGTTCAGTTGTGGTATTTTCTCTCTCTTCTAGCTTGGAAAAATAAAACCTACAAAAATAATACAATTTTGTTTACTCTCTTGTTCCACTTATTCACATGGGTTGAAATAACCCAATAAATCATCAACTAAAAAACACTAGTGTTAGCTGACATTTATCAGCTGATAGAACAGCAGAGTTGACAGGCAGGTGTGGCATACAAAGCATATTTCTGCCAAAGGGCTTTACAGATAGGAGAAAAATAAAGTTAAGAATGCTAGAAAAATGTTAGCTCTTATGTTGGTGGTTCTAGCTTTCATTAACTGAAGTAAAAAAATTATTCTAATATTTCTCATTTTATCATAATTTTTTTTAAAAAAATAACTTTTTTGTCACAAATAGAAAGTGATAGAGGCATTTATAGAAAAAATTGATATGGGGGAAAGTATAGTATTAGAATAAAATAAAGTAGTCATATACTTTGCGATAACTATCTTTTTACTTTGTTTCCTTCTAAGTTTTAATTTTTCTCAAAATACCACTCACTTCATAATTATGTATATATAAACACATATTGCATAAAATGAATTAGCAAAAATTACAGCTCTTGGCATGTTCTAAAGGCTTTAATATGTTAAATAAATTAATCCAAAACAATCTAATTGGCTAGATATAATTATTTTCCCTGTTTTATAAACACAGGACATAAAGAGCAAATTCTTTTTTCATACATATTGTATTCCTTTTGATTTTTTAATGTGAACAAATCTTATCTTAGTATTAACTTTTGGTCAACTAAGGTAACTTGATAATAAGTATTTGTTTCTACCTCTAACCTCTCATAAGATTTACAGAAATTGCACAGATAATATAAAACAAGAAACTTTAAGAAATTTATAATGTATACATTCAAGTAATACCAGTTTACATGGAACTGTTAAGTGAATTTAGGAAACTTCCAGGATTCAAGACCAATATAACAAAAAAAATCTGTTTCTATTATGTAAAAAACAGAAACTAAAACAAAATAATACCATTTAAACAGCATCAAATATCCAAGAATAAAATTTTCAACATTTGTGTAAGACATTAAAGAAGACCTAAATGAGTGAAAGGATGTACCACACTCATGACTTTTAAGACTCACTGTTGTTAAGATGTCACCAATTGATCTATAGATTCATTGTAATCACAATAAAAATCCCAGCATGTTTGTTATGAATATTAATAAGAAATTTACAATATTTATAAGGAAATAGAAAAGACAAAAAATAGCAAAGACGATTTTGAAGAACAAAGCTGAAATATTACCTGTCTCCATATATATGCATATATATGAATGTATATATACACATATAGATGTAAGTGGCTCAAGTATAGACAAATACACTGCTATAGATGAATGTCATAAAGATAATATTAAGGCAAAGAATTTATATACAAATGTTAATGTACTGTTCATGGTTATTTAAATACAATTCAAAAACAGGCTAAACTAATCTATGAGTAAACTAACACAAAGGATCAAATTATCAAATCAAACACATAAATCTGAGCTCTTACAAAAAGTTAAGCTTTACTGGTAAGTACAAGGATATAGGCAATCAACAGTGTCAGAAAAGCCTGGTAAGTCTACATATGGAGGGTGGTTCCTGGGTCCTTTCTATATCAATCCTAGATGACTTAGCCTAGAATTACAGACAAGGCTCCAGCTGAAGTTTTGTGGTTTTACATCCACAACAGAAGGGCATTTAGTTTATGAGACATCTCCATTGTCTTTTAATATTTATGTGCCATTTTCTAAGGAGTCATGCCTATTTAACTCATAGATTCTGGACTTATTAACTCTATATATTTCTTAATCAGGGACATCCTTTTTAGGACATTCCATAAGGTAAACATCCTTCTCTTAGCAGGTACTATTTGCCTATTTATGCAGAACTTCAGTTATCATTTTAAAAGGAAGATTATGTCCATAATTCTAAATCAACTCAGTATGTCTTTAGAGTTTAAATAAAATATATTTCTTTCTGCTCTCAGTCTCTTCATACTCTACAAGTTCTACACATTCTCCAGATTGTTATTAAGTTCGGTTTCGTATGCATCACTTTCCTGCTCAATTTTTTGTGTGTGGCAGTGATGAAGAAATAGCATATATGGGAGCAAGAAAAATTGGTTAAGCCTGGTGATTCGGATACAAAGATAACATATGCTGAATCTACTTAATTATATTAAAACAAATGGATAAATCATTGTAAAATACATCTTTTATGATTTAAGACATAATTACACTAATCTTTATATATTTGTACGATTTGGTAACTTAATCACTACTGTATATTATCTATCAGGGGATTCAGTTATTTCTCTGTTTTCTCTTTAGAGTTTTTAAATAAAATGTATCTTTTAATATTTTATTATTAAAGTATCCGGATATGATGCAAATTTTGTAAAAACAATTTTTTTAAAGGAGATTATGCCTAGTTGGCTCTCTTCTTTTCTTTCCATTAGGCCTTCCTGGTAATCAGAAGAAAAATGAATTATAGGTCAGTAGTTTTAACTCCTCCCTCTCTAGTTGGACCAGAAGAAAGTGTACTGGACTAGGGAGTGACACAGGAGAAGTTTCTAAGGTTCTGGTAATATTCTTGATCTAAGTGATAGTTATATTGGTTTGTTCAATAGGTAAAATCCATTAAACAACAAGTTTGTTCACTTTTCTCTGTGTTTCTTATGTTTTAATGAAAAAGGTTACTTCAAAAGTGACTAGAAGTTTACTTAAAAATGACTGAGGAAATGAGAAAGCTGACAGGAGAAATAATAGCAATATACTATTTATATTACAAATATTTGCCTAACACTGTTAAAATATTATGAAAAAGTTTTTAAAAGTTATGTTATTGTAATAAACATAATTAAACATTACAATTCTGTATTTGTGATTCTTCATTATGATTTTTGTTACAGCATTAACCTGATATTTTAATTTTTCACAGATAATAATCTGGACAATATTTCTATTCCATATCAATCACTAGTATTGATTTTCTGTTAAAATTGTCCTATGAGGTGTTTCTGTTAACTCCTTTTATAAAGATTCAATTTGATCACTTTTTATATTATTTCTAAGGGAAACGGAGGTGGGAAATAATTTTGAGGTTTAAATTGAAACCTAGGAATGATGTTTGAGCAATTTTTTGCTATAGTTGTAATTCAACAGATTTCAAAATTGTGAATATAAGCCATTGTCTTCAAAGTAGGATTTCTATGAGGCACTTAATTTTTTCTTTCTGTCACACAGCCCCCAAATTAATGTACATTAATATATGCAAGTCAGGGCTTCCCTGGTGGCGCAGTGGTTGTAAGTCTGCCTACTGATGCAGGGGACACGGGTTCGTGCCCCGGTCCAGGAAGATCCCACATGCCACGGAGCAGCTGGGCCCATGAGCCATGGCCGCTGATCCTGCGCATCCAGAGCCTGTGCCCCGCAACGGGAGAGGCCACAACAGTGAGAGGCCCGCGTACCGCAAAAAAAAAAAAAAGGAAAAAAAAAATATATGCAGGTCAATGAGATTAAGCAATTAATCAAAATCATAGGAAAATGAGTAGTGATTTTTAGAAATTTTTCTAAGTGGTGAAGGGACTATGGACAAGCACCCGTTATTTGACAAAAATAGAGATTATTCTGTTCCAGATAATTTTAATATTATGGGAATGTTTTGGTGTGGTAAAATATGCAATAAATTTTTCTATAGACAATGTGGAAGATAATTAATTATGATTAGGCAAATAATAATTTATGCCTTTGGTGATTATTTAATTATCTATATGTAATATGTTAACATGAGTAACTTTTCACATAATGTTTCATAAAACAGAAATTACTGTTAAAATACGTAGTTGGAAAAAAAGTTAAATGAAATGTATTCTTAGCCAGATTAAAAACTAACATACATGGATATATATGGATTATTATTTTGTGAAATATTTATTGTGATATATTAAGTTAATTCTCTCAACAGGTTGGCATTAATAAACCCATTTTCAAGATAAGAAAGTTAATGCACAGATCACACAGTATTTGCTTTAGCTAAATTTTGAACTGAGTTCTTACTGAATCTAAGAAGAATACTGCTTAGATTACACCACGCTAGTAACCTAAATGACAGTGAAATTTAAATTAACAACTGCATCTATAGAATGAAATATCATTGCATTAAAATTGAAAATTCCATCATTTCAAATATTAATATTTTAAGATACTGTCTAGTGGAATAGATTAAATTTGCTGTATATGAATGAAAACCCAGTTTGAGACTTTTAAAGTGACCTCAGATATTAGGCTAAATTAACGTATTTATAGATAATAAATTTCTACCTACAAAATTAGATACTTAATGCAGTTAACAACATCCCTAGAGAGCCACTGTTCCACCCCTCTACCAAAAAAAGATGGTATCTTGGAAAAAATATTCTTTGCAGGATATTTCTTTAATTCAGAGCATGCAATTTTGGAAATAGGTATGTCATATTCAACAATATCTTTTATTAATAATAAAACAGATGACATTTTAATTTATACTTCTATCATTCAACTGAGCCTGACACTAAGTATATAAATCAGAGAATTGACAGACTTATCAATGCCCAAGTAAAAATTCCCAGAGTAAGTTTAAAATACAATCTGGGTAATGAGCTGCCCCCAAAATAATAAAATGTAAGTAGAAGAGATGCATTATTCAGTTGAGGATGATTCAAGGGAAATTTCCTGAGTAGATAAAGTTTTATGAACTATTTTGATGTAGGAAATGAGTTTGGATGACATAAATTTCATTTGAATTTCTATTTTCTTATTAAATCTCTGTTTAAAGTTTTGACTACTTGCTACTTGGTTTGGACTTATCCCTGTCCAGAGAGATCTTAAAATGTATCTAATTAGATGATAAAGCACAAAATAATTTGTCCCTAAATTTTTCTTGAAGGGGAAAATAGATCTTCTACTACTATTGCTAACATCAATACCATTCTCCCTCACACCACATTTATTATGTGTACAAGTCTTTTATTCTGCCACTCCATTAATGGAAATACTTCAATATACTGGGCAATATAACATGACATTAATTAATTTAGGTAACACATATGGTATTAATTTAAACTCCAATTATACAGTGTAATACTTTTCCTATTTTACTATGGCTCAGATGGTTTGAGGAATCTGGCCAGAATCACATAGTTAATAAATGAGTAATCTAGAATTCAAATACATAACTGCTTGTTTCTAAGCCCACAGTGTTGTCATTAATCATAATCCCAATATTGTAACCACCATAAGGCCTACTATATATAACTTAGGTCCACCACCAAGAACATTCAACAGATAGCCTTAAAATATGTGTATGAAGAAATCAAAATTAATTACTTGATCTGGAGATTCAATGCACTTTCCTTCAAAATCTTAGCAAGTTATCTTTTGAATATCAACAACCTGATTCTAAAGTTTATATGGAGAAGCCAAAGGCTCAAAATATCCAACACAATAGTGAAAAAGAACAAATTTGGAGGACTGAGAATATCTGACTTCAAGATTTACTATAATACAATGATCTAGCCAATCTAGTATTGGTGGATGCATAAACAAATGGATCAATGGAACAAAATGGAAAGCCCAGCATCATTATATCCCACTAGGTTTCTGGGAATTGTAAACCATTAGATATGGCAAACTTAACCTTATTTTTGTTATGTATAGGAGACATTGTTATACAGAGACAATTATATGGAATACACATATACATCTATGTTTTAAGTTGTATACATACACAGAATATGCCACGTACAATAAAATAATGTAGAGCCATACCAAAGTTTTACAAAGAGTTGAAGTAAATAAAAACTTTCCCAAGGTATTTACAAAATTGGCCTACACATTAGAATATCTACTTTTCCTATCTGACACTTCTCAGATAAGCCAAAAGACCAAGTTATTAACCCCTCTGATTTCAGATTTCCTATGCCTCTGATGGTAGTGACTCAGTAATTCCTGTTCCCTGCCCTTGCATGGAAAATGTGAAACTAGTTGGGAGTTGGTTACCACAGACAGCAGGAAGAGATTTTATAAAGTCGTCAGCTGAAACCAGGGTTGATATAAAAGCCATAGTGGGACTCCTAAGACAAGAGCCATACATTACCCCTTGTCAGCTGCATTAATCATGTTAAAGCCTGAAAAAGATGAGAAGAGGTGGGAGAAATGCTTAGAATTATTCTATAATTCTGCTCAATTGTCTCAGAATGTATTAAAGTTATTCACTTATTCAAATAGAACAATATTTATGTAGTTCTACTTATAAAAAAATATTGCTTTTCTCCTCCCATGTAATAGTGTGTTTCATTCTCTCAATCCAAACCTCTGAGAAAGTCCTTCCACAAAGGGTAAAAAAACCAGGCATGGTAAATTTACAATAGCACCTTACGATTGTGTACAAAGATAAAGAGCTACAGAAAATTTATTAAAATATTATTCAGCAAGTTGTAATGCATTCATTAATTTTTCAATAGTATTTAAATGCATATACCATTAGTACAAAATGATTGCATATACTAAAATACAAAATTAATGGCATTTCTAAATATCAACAACAGGCAAAAAAGAATTTGAGTTTCAAAATAATACTGCTTACAACAGCACAAAAACACCAAATAACAATAAGAATATCCAAAAAATGGTGAGAAAAACTTTATAAACTCTAAAACATTAAAGAACGAATTAAAGAGCACCTACATAAACGGAAGCTTGTCATGAATTTGAATATTTAATAATTTAAAGTTGTAGTTTTTATCCATATTAGTTATAGATTTTGTACCATCCCAGTCAAATTCCCACAAGGTATATATGTATGTGTGAAATCAGACAACCTAAAATTTATATGGAAATATAAAGAACCACAAGTAGCTAAGATTGACACAGTGGAAGGACCAACTGGAATGGAAAGTAACACTTAGGTCAGAACTATCGAAATTAACAGTAAGGAACGAGTGAACTAGCATATAGAGCACAGAAACTGACCAACACAAACATGTTTAATTTATGGAAAAAATGGCATTGCAGAGAAGTGAAGAAAGGAAAGCATTTTTAAACAGTGACTTCAATTCACTAATATGAAGAGAAAAAAGTTAAAATTGCTCATTCTCAAAGCATTCTCAAAATTAACTTCCCTGTAAAGGAAAGAGTAAAAGTAAAATCAAACACAGTAAAACTCTTAGAGGATAATATGAGATACAGCTCTTACTACAAAGTTTTAGAGTGGAGTACAGATGGTAAAATTCATTCATCGTTGGTGGGAATGTAAATTGGTCAATTATGGCAATAGATCTGTCAGCCGCCACTAACGTTTTTTTTTTTTAACATCTTTATTGGAGTATAATTGCTTTGCAATGGTGTGTTAGTTTCTGCTTTATAACAAAGTGAATCAGCTATACATATACATATATCTCCATATCTCCTCCCTCTTGCATCTCCCTCCCACCCTCCCTATCTCACCCCTCTAGGTGGTCACAAAGCACTGAGCTGATCTCCCTGTGCTATGCGGCTGCTTCCCACTAGCTGTCTTACATTTGGTAGTATATATAGGTCCATGCCACTCTCTCACTTCATCCCAGCTTACCCTTCCTCCTCCCCGTGTCCTCAAGTGCCACTAAAGTTTAACATATACAAATTCAATGACAAAGCGACTCCACTCCTTAGATATGTATTTAACAATAATGCATGTACTTGAGCACCGAAACATATGCATGAATGTTTATAGCAGCATCGAAACAGAAATCACACAAATGTCTATTCACACTAGACTATATGAAAAGGTTGAGAAAAAATACAGCAATACAAATAAACACATGACGCCTACAGGCAACAACATAGTTATATCTCACAAATGTCAAGTTTAGCAAGTTATCCAAGAACATCTAACATATGAATCCATTTACATAAAATCCAAAAACAGCCAAAATGAAATTATACTCTTAGGAAACAGGATTCTGCCTGTTTCAGGGAAAGAGAGAAGGTAGTGATTTGAGGAGACATGTGTCTTTGGAAATACTAAAATATTATTAGACTTGGATATGGTTATATGTAATTAATTACTTCTGAGTAATTTATAGCACTGTAAAATTTTGCATTGTGCATTTTTTCAATATGTATATTTTACAATAAAGAAGTTGAAATAATCCAAAAGAGTTTTGTCCGGAAATCTGATTTCTTCAGTGCAGAAATCTCTAAGATTTAGCTCTTCAATTTTCTAACTTTCCTGTAGCAATATAATTTCTATTTTCTAGGCATCAAAAGTTTCTTATTCCAAATTATTCTACATATTTTCTCCCTAAACAGCATGTTGTTCATCTCCTGCGTCATATTTCATTTTATAAACAAATAGTACTTCAACCTGGCCTGCATTGTTTTCCTTCTCATCAAACTTGCATATCTCTTAAACTTCCTTTCCAATGTCCTCTCAGTGCATTTTCATCATCATATGTTATTTCCATTTTAACATTTTTAGGTCTTGTATGTGAGATTCTATGTGTGTGATTCTTTCAACAATCTTCCAGGACAGTTACCATATATTAATCTTGTTGTTTCACTATATAATTAGGTTTATAAAATATGTATTCAAACCATGCTTTAAATATTTTTTTTGAATAGAATGTGTTGATAATTTAATCATTTCAGTTCTGTATATCCTGTATTTTCCATTATTATCAACTTGCCTCCCTTATATCAATTATTGAAAACCGGTGACCAAGGAAGTTTGTAAAATTAGGTAAATCAGTTTACTCTGAGTTCTCTATAAAGCATATAAACAATTTACAAATAATGGGTATTTGCCTTCATATGGTGCTATTCGTGGTCAGTAGTGACTCTGTAAATTACCAGTACATGGTGTTAACTTTCTCAAGATTTGGGGATTAACATATATGATCAATGATCTACTTTAATAAATCTAGAAGTTGGGTATGTGCTAGATTTAGATTTTGTATTTTGGCAGGTGAATTCTACCCTTCTAATTAAAAGCTAATTATTATTATTTGTTCCATGTTTTACAAGGCAGAAGGCTATTTTCAAGCACGTTTTCTTTATCATGAAATGCATCATGAAATTTTTGTTAAAAAATATTTCTCAGGATTTGACACTGATTGCAGAGAAAAAGAACACCCTAACATATGATAACTGATAGTTAAGTGTCTGAGTACTTTTGGAAACCCTGTATTAGTCATCTCAGTGTGTTATTAATTCTTCATCCATATGTTTTGAAAGACAGTAGGGTTGTACATATTTCATTTCAGTTATATCAAGGTTAAGCAGTCCAAAATATACTCCCAGCAAACATAATTAGATGGTTTATAAAACTGCCTTAATGTATAAACAGAACAAAACTAATTCAAATGAACAGAGGATAAAGATATGAATGGTTAATGAAAACTCATTTGTATTCTGAGCAGTAACAGTTTAGAAAATTATGAATTTGAAATACATTTAAGCTATATAAGTAAAGATATAGAAACATTTTATGTTTGTTATTGAAATCATACCATTTTAAATGTCCTTGAAACACTTATAAGCATTGGATGAGAAATATATCCTGCTCAAAGACGGTGTAAACATTATTTCATATTCTTACAAAATTAAATTAGAACAAGTAAAGGCCAAGATATCTAGTTACTGTTAGCTGGACATTAATTGTACCTGGACATTAATTGTGCTGTACCATAATTGTAAACTGAATGTTTATAATCAAGGGTTAAAATGATCCTCTACCTTTGTCTTTTCACTGGTCAAGTGAAACTGACTTCCAACTCATTTCTCCCCCCTATGTTATAGGTAACAACCCTTCCTCAATTATTTCTGTTATCTCTGATCTACTACCAGTAGTTAACATTTTTTCTTATGCATGATTTCTTCAGTTGTAGAAAAAGGCATACACTCAAGACAAATCATTGTAGTGAAATTTTCTCCACTCCAAACAGCATTTCTATGACTTACCTCTTTTTTTTTTAAAGATATTTACTGGAGTATAATTGATTTACAATGTTGTGTTACTTGCTGCTGTATCACAAGTGAATCAGCTATGCATGTACATATATCCCTATACCCCTCCCTCTTGTGTCTCCCTCCCACCCTCCTTATCCCACCCCTCTAGGTGGTCACAAAGCACCGAGCTGACCTCCCTGTGATATGCAGCTGCTTCCCACTAGCTATCTGTTTTACATTTGGTAGTGTATATGTGTCAATACCACTCTCTCACTTCATCCCAGCTTGCCCTTCCTCCTCCTCATGTCTTCAAGTCCATTCTCTACATCTCCGTCTTTATTCCTGCCCTTCCACTAGGTTCTCCAGAACCATTTTTTTTTAGATTCCATATATCTGTGTTAGCATACGGTATTTGTTTTTCCCTTTCTGACTTACTTCACTCTGTATGAGACTCTAGGTCCATCCACCTCACTACAAATAATTCAATTATGTTTCTTTTTATGGCTGAGTACTATTCCATT
Organism: Neophocaena asiaeorientalis asiaeorientalis; assembly: GCF_003031525.2. Lineage (NCBI taxonomy): Eukaryota > Metazoa > Chordata > Mammalia > Artiodactyla > Phocoenidae > Neophocaena > Neophocaena asiaeorientalis. The sequence goes on along the minus strand of NW_020174917.1, from coordinate 6,761,739 downwards.
GTATATATGTGCCACATCTGCTTTCTCCTTTCATCTGTCGATGGACACTTAGGTTGCTTCCATGTCCTGGCTATTGTAAATAGTGTTGCAGTGAACATTGTGGTACATGACGTTGATTGCACTGAATCTGTAGATTTCTTTGGGTAGTATAGTCATTTTCACAATGTTGATTCTTCCAATCCAAGAACATGGTATATCTCTCCATCTGTTTGTATCATCTTTAATTTCTTTCATCGCTGTCTTATAGTTTTCTGGATACAAGTCTTTTTTCTCCTTGGGTAGGTTTATTTGTAAGTATTTATTCTTTTTGTTGCAATGGTAAATGGGAGTGTTTCCTTAATTTCTCTTTCAGATTTTCATACATTATTGTATAGGAATGCAAGGGATTTCTGTGCATTAATTTTGTATCCTGCTACTTTACCAAATTCATTGATTAGATCTAGTAGTTTTCTGGTAGCATCTTTAGGATTCTCTATGTATTGTAACATGTCATCTGCAAACAGTGACAGCTTTACTTCTTCTTTTCCGATTTGGATTCCTTTTTCTTCTCTGATAGCTGTGGCTAAAACTTACAAAACTATGTTGAATAAGAGTGGTGAGAGTGGGCAACCTTGTCTTGTTCCTGATCTTAGAGGAAATGCTTTCAGTTTTTCACCATTGAGAACAATGCTGGCTGTCGGTTTGTCATATATGGCCTTTATTATGTTGAGGTAAATTCACTCTATGCCTAGTTTCTGGAGGCTGTTCCTCTCTCTGCTATATTTTGGAAGAGTTTGAGAAGGATAGGTGTTAGCTCTTCTCTAAAAGCTCTTCTCTATATGTCTGATAGAATTTGCCAGTGAAGCCATCTGGTCTTGGGCTTTTGTTTGCTGGAAGATTTTTAATCACAGTTTCAATTTCAGTGCTTGTGATTGGTCTGTTTATATTTTCTACTTCTTCCTGGTTCAGTCTTGGAAGGTTGTGCTTTTCTAAGAATTTGTCCATTTCTTCCAGGTTGTCCATTTTATTGGCATAGAGTTGCTTGTAGTTATCTCTCATGATCCTTTGTATTTCTGCAGTGTCAGGTGTTACTTCTCCTTTTTCATTCTAATTGTATCGATTTGAATCTTCGCCCTGTTTTTCTTGATGAGTCTGGCTAGTGTTTTATCGATTTTGCTTACCTTCTCAAAAAACCAGCTTTTAGTTTTATTGATCTTTGCTATTGTTTCCTTCATTTCTTTTTCATTTATTTCTGATCTGATCTTTGATTTCTTTCCTTCTGCTAACTTTAGGGGATTTTTGTTCCTCTTTCTCTAATTGCTTTAGGTGTAAGGTTAGGTTGTTTATTTGAGATGTTTCTTGTTTTCTGAGGTAGGATTGTATTGCTATACACTTCCCTCTTAGAACTGACTTTGCTGCATCCCATAGGCTTTGGGTCATCGTGTTTTCATTTCCATTTGTTTCTAGGTATTTTTTAATTTCCTCTTTGATTTATTCAGTGATCTCTTGGTTATTTAGTAGTGTATTGTTTAGTCTCCATGTGTTTGTATTTTTTACAGTTTTTTTCTTGTAATTGATATCTAGTCTCATAGCATTGTGGTCAGAAAAGAAATTTGATACAATTTCAATTTTCTTAAATTTACCATGGCTTGATTTTTTTTTGCATCTATGTTCATCAGTGATATTGGCCTGTAGTTTTCTTTTTTTGTTACATGTTTATCTGGTTTTGGTATCAGGGTGATGGAGGCCTTGTAGAATGAATTTGGGAGTGTTCCTCCCTCTGCTATATTTTGGAAGAGTTTGAGAAGGATAGGTGTTAGCTCTTCTCTAAAAGCTCTTCTCTATATGTCTGATAGAATTTGCCAGTGAAGCCATCTGGTCTTGGGCTTTTGTTTGCTGGAAGATTTTTAATCACAGTTTCAATTTCAGTGCTTGTGATTGGTCTGTTTATATTTTCTACTTCTTCCTGGTTCAGTCTTGGAAGGTTGTGCTTTTCTAAGAATTTGTCCATTTCTTCCAGGTTGTCCATTTTATTGGCATAGAGTTGCTTGTAGTTATCTCTCATGATCCTTTGTATTTCTGCAGTGTCAGGTGTTACTTCTCCTTTTTCATTCTAATTGTATCGATTTGAATCTTCGCCCTGTTTTTCTTGATGAGTCTGGCTAGTGTTTTATCGATTTTGCTTACCTTCTCAAAAAACCAGCTTTTAGTTTTATTGATCTTTGCTATTGTTTCCTTCATTTCTTTTTCATTTATTTCTGATCTGATCTTTGATTTCTTTCCTTCTGCTAACTTTAGGGGATTTTTGTTCCTCTTTCTCTAATTGCTTTAGGTGTAAGGTTAGGTTGTTTATTTGAGATGTTTCTTGTTTTCTGAGGTAGGATTGTATTGCTATACACTTCCCTCTTAGAACTGACTTTGCTGCATCCCATAGGCTTTGGGTCATCGTGTTTTCATTTCCATTTGTTTCTAGGTATTTTTTAATTTCCTCTTTGATTTATTCAGTGATCTCTTGGTTATTTAGTAGTGTATTGTTTAGTCTCCATGTGTTTGTATTTTTTACAGTTTTTTTCTTGTAATTGATATCTAGTCTCATAGCATTGTGGTCAGAAAAGAAATTTGATACAATTTCAATTTTCTTAAATTTACCATGGCTTGATTTGTGACCTAAGATATGATCTATCCTGGAGGATGTTCCATGAGCACTTGAAAAGAATGTGTATTCTGTTGTTTTTGGATGGAATGTCCTATAAATATGAATTAAGTCCATCTTGTTTAATGTCCTTTAAAGCTTGTGTTTCCCTATTTATTCTCATTTTGGATGATCTGCCCATTGGTGAAAGTGGGGTGTTAAAGTCCCCTACTATGATTGTGTTACTGTTGATTTCCCTTTTTATGGCTGTTAGCATTTGCCTTATGTATTGAGGTGGTCCTATGTTGGGTGCATAAATATTTATAATTGTTATGTCTTCTTCTTGATCCCTTGATCATTATGTAGTGTCCTTCTTTGTCTCTTGTAATAGTCTTTATTTTAAAGACTATTTTAAAGCCTATTTTGTCTGATATGAGAATTGCTACTCCCGCTTTCTTTTGATTTCCATTTGCATGGAATATCTTTTTCCATCCCCTCACTCTCAGTCTGTATGTCTCCCTAGGTCTGAAGTGGCTCTCTTCAGCATATATACGGGTATTGTTTTTGTATCCATTTAGCCAGTCTATGTCTTTTGGTTGGAGTATTTAATCCATTTACTTTTAAGGTAGTTATTGATATGTATGTTCCTATTACCATTTTCTTAATTGTTTTGGGTTTGTTATTGTAGTTGTTTTCCCTTTCTTGTGCTTCCTGCCTAGAGAAGTTCCTTTAGCACTTCTTGTAGAGCCTGGTTTGGTGGTGCTGAATTCTCTTAGCTTTTGCTTGTCTGTAAAGGTTTTAATTTCTCCATCGAATCTGAATAAGATCCTTGCTGGGTAGAGTAATCTTGGTTGTAGGTTTTTCCCTTTCATCAGTTTAAATATGTCTTGCCACTCCCTTCTGGCTTGCAGAGTTTCTGCTGAAAGATCAGCTGTTAACATTATGGGGATTCCCTTGTATGTTAATTGTTATTTTTTTCATTTTTTTTTTTTTTTTTTAATTCTGCTCTGTGGTAGTTATTTCCACTATTTTATCTTCCAGGTCACTTCTCTGTTCTTCTGTCTCAGTTATGCTGCTATTGATTCCTTCCAGAGAATTTTAAATTTCGTTTATTGTTTTGTTCATCATTGTTTGTTTGCTCTTTAGATCTTCTAGGTCCTTGTTAAACTTTTCTTTTATTTTCTCCATTCTATTTCCAAGAGTTTGCATCTCCTTTACTATCATTACTCTGAATTCTTTTTCAGGTAGACTGCCTATTTCTTCTTCATTTTTTGGTCTGGTGTGTTTTTACCTTGATCCTTCATCTGCTGTGTATTTCTGTGTCTTCTCATTTTGCTTAACTTACTGTATTTGGGGTCTCCTTTTTGCAGGCTGCAGGTTCATAGTTCCCCTTGTTTTTGGTGTCTTCCTGCAGTGGGTAAGGTTGTTTCAGTGGCTTGTGTAGGCTTCCTGGTGGAGGGGACTGGTGCCTGTGTTCTGGTGGATGAGGCTGGATCTTGTCTTTCTGGTGGACAGGACCATGTCTGGTGGTGTCTTTTGGGTTGTCTGTGAACTTATTATGATTTTTGGCAGCCTCTTTGTTAATAGTGGGGTTGTGTGCTCCTGTCTTGCTAGTTGTTTGGCATGGGGTGTCTAGCACTAGAGCTTGCTGGTCATTGAGTGGAGCCCGGTTGTAGTGTTGAGACGGACATCTCTGGGACTGCTCCCGCCAATTGATATTACATGGGGCCGGGAGGTCTCTGGTGGTCCAATGTCCTGAACTCAGCTCTCCCACCTCAGAGGCTCAGGCCTGACACCGGCCAGAACACCAAGACCCTGTCAGCCACGTGGCCAGGTATGTGGGGAGTTCCTTGCCTTTTGGGAAGTCTGAGGTATTCTGGCAGCATTCAGTAGGTGTTCTGTAGGAGTTGTTCCACATGTAGATGTATTTTTGATGTATCTGTGGGGAGGAAGGTGATCTCCACGTCTTACTCCTCTGCCATCTTGAAGGTCCTCTGAGTTCCTCCAAAAGCCAATTTCTTGGTCATTACGAAGCCAGGTGCCCTGGCCTGGAGACAGGCATTGGAAATTCCCAGTGTCCTCAGGCACTGGCCTATGGCTTATCTCTTAAGCCTATGTTATTTATCAGAAGAGATTCCTGTAATCATTTACCCATGGTGAATTAAAACTAATTGTTACTCTTCTCAGAGCTGAGTGTTGAAATAAGGTTGTGACATTTCTATATTCTGCATATGAACTTTCATTTATTCCCTCTGATTTCAGTTTTAAGATCCCATTGTTAGCTAAAAATGTTGTAAGTCACTTTGGGTCAAACTATAATGAGAAATTTCCAAACTTCTTCCCTAAACTGGCAAAGAGGGTCACATGGTTGCTTACTTTGGGAAAAGGTACTATGGATCTAGAGTTTTCAATCTATCTTGTTTTTGTCCCACCTCCCTCACAAACATATGTGCTTTCAGAGGTGCTTGTAATTTCCAAACATTAGTCAAAAATGAGCTTCCTTCTTAACTTCTCTACACACACACCAAACAATACACAACTAAGCTCCAGCTATTTCTACTATGCTTATTAAGTTTCCACTCCTTAATATCTTGATAGCAAATAGAAATTTATTGCTATTATTTATTACCTCTTTCATTCTTGGGATTCAGGAGGAAGCATATGTAAATTCAGGTAAGTTGTTAACTGTCTTAAGTGTTTAAGTTTCTAATATTCAGTCAATTTAAAAATAAATACAACAACAACAAAACAATTACAAACCAAAATCATCAGAGCCAAGGATTAAAATATTGGTAGTGGGTCTCAATATTACCATAATCAACTGTTAAAATGAAAAAAATTATATAGAAAGGGACAATATTGCAAATTATTGGACAACAAGCAGCATAGGGCTACAGTTCTTGAGAGAAAAAACACAGAGCAGGAGACCTCCATATCTGCCCTGGTTTGCAGAGCCCCAAAAGAGCCTGCTGTGTTAAGCAGACAGAGACTGGATTTGGGGGCTGCAGATATGACTGAATTTGTGAAGCAAAGTACCAGATAAAAGCCAGCCCTGGAAGATGTGGTACATAAGGATGTCTGATAGTTGCCTGTGGGCCCTACAGGCAATGACCAGACATCTTAGGACTATCTGTGCCTTTGCAGGGTGAGATTTCATGATGCAGAGAAGAGAGCATGTGTGTAGAGCATGGATTTAGATATGTATGGAGACACTGGAAATCATATGTGTTGAAAATCCCTGCAATCCTGGCATCTCAAAGGTGGATGTACCTTCCTGATCATGTTGAGTGTTCAGTTGAGCTCCCACACATTATACCTTGTCTATAAAGCCAAACATTATAAGATAGGATCATGACCTAGAGTAAGAATCACGCCCTGGAACTAAGACCAAAACAAACTAGATCCACATTAATAGAGAATCAAAAGTAGTCTGACTAGAAAATAACATATGAGAAAATGTAGGTGACCTTGAGTTTGACAAAGAGTTTTTGGATACAACATCAAAAGCATTATCAATAATAGAAAAAAATTGATGTCTGTATCTGTCTACTTTAAAATTAAAAATTTCTGCTTCACAAAACCACTGTCAAGAGTATGAAAAGACAAGCCACAGATGGGAAGAAAATATTTGTAATACCCATATCTGATAAAAAACTGGTATCCAAATATACAAAGAATTCTTAAAGTACAACAACAACAACAAACACAGTTAAAAAATAGGCAAAAGATCTGAACAAACACTTCACTAAAGAAAATAAGCAGAGAGATATGCAACATCATATGTAATTAGGGAATTACAGTTAAAACAGCATTGAAATACCATCTACTTTTAAAAAGTTAAAAAGTTGAATCTTAAATTTATATGGAAATGCTAATGATTTAAAATAGCAAGATGAATTAAAAAGGATATTTGATTAAGCACATAATCTGATTTCAAGATTTTAAATCATAATAATCACGATAGTGTGACAATGGTGCAAGAATTTTTAAAAAATAAATAAATTTAACAGAAGAGGGTATCCATTAGAAGACCCTCATGTATGGAGTCACCTAATGTATTCAGTTTTGACAAAGGCAACACAACATTTTACAGGGATAGGAGGTGGGAGAAACATCCTTTCAATAAATGATACTCAAACAACAGACAAACATATAGAAAAATGACCACTATCTTAGGCTATGAATAAAAAACAATTTGAGCTGAAACACTGACCTCAATGTAAAAACAAAACCACTGAATCTTACAAGAAGTAAATGTAAAAGTATATATTTGAGACCTTGTGGTAAGTAAAGATTCCTGATAAAGCCCATAAAATCACAAAATAAAAGAGAGCATGATAAAAAAACAACTATAATTTAAATCTTATACTCATCACAAAATAGGCTATGAAAAGACAAGACACACTCTAAGAAATAATATTCCTAATGCATTTTCCTGGGAAATACTTTGTATCACAAATGTATAAAAATGCTATAAATCAATAAAACAAATTTACTCAGTTAAATTAATAAACAACTGACATTTCAAAAACAAAAATATAGACATGGTTGAAAAGCTCATGGGCAGTGATGTTCAACATTAGTCATGAGGGAAATGCAAACGAAAAGAGTTACCATTTCACACCCACCAGAATGGCTTAAATTTTAAAAGCACTGACAACGCCAGATGTTGGTAAGCTTGTAGAGCAACTGGAAATTTCTTACATTGCTAGCAGTAGGGTATAATGGTATATTCATTTTGCAAAACACTTTGCACATCCGTTGGTAACAGGGCCCTACACAGACCTGTACTGACCTGGAAAAGCTTCGGAAGCAGTGACCAGGGAGCAGCAGGGAGTGATTCAGTGATCCAATGGGCCTCGTGTTGGGCGGGGCAGACAAGGGCCTGCAACACACAAAATGCTTCAGCCATACTGGGCGCTATTTTCCAAAAACACCACGTCTGGTCGGGGCCCAAAATCCCCACCGAAAAGTAACCAGTGCTGTGCGCGGAAGGACACGTAGTGTGCCAGTAATCAAAACTCCTAGCATCCCTCCCGTTCGCGGCCTGCGTCAACCCCTGGCCTGAGCCTTTCCACCCTTACTCTCGTCAGCAGATCACCCTCCCATCCACTTCCTGATCCCACTCCGTTGGGAGGAAGGGGGCAAAAGGGTCTGACTATTCTTCGTAACTAAGGGTAGTTTCTAGCGCTTCAGCCACACAAAGAAAGCGGCAGAATGATCCGCCGTACGTGACCACAAATCCCGGCTCGCCCTGCGCCTGCGCAGCACAGCGGCGGTGGCGGCGGCGGCGGAGGAGGAGCTGGGCCGGCCACGTGTGCAGTGGAGGAGTAGAGTCTTCCCGCTGCCTCCTGCCAGGGCAAGGAGTGGGAGGCTGAGGCGCGTGTGCCTGGCTTATCTCTGCGTTGTGAATGCTGAGAAACGCGGAATGCTGACCGTTCGAGATGAAGCTCAGCCATCGGAAGGGCAGCCAGGAGGTGAGGAGTTAACTTGAACTGGCTCTGAATTCAGATAGGCTGACTGGGACAGGGGTCGCTGTTGAGGTACAAGAGGAAGAACTATGGATGTTCTTTTTCTACTTCACGTAAACTGAGCAGTTGGGAAAAAAAAAGGAAAACATTTTGGCAGCTTCTTATGAAATTAAATATAAAGCCGCTCTATGACTTGAACATTTTTAGTAGAAGTCAAGTCTTGAATCAAGAAACAGGTGGTACAGGAATATTATAGAAGCTTTAGTAATTAAATCTAAAGCTGGTACTGAATCCAAATACCCATCAATAGAAGAATGCTGTGACGAAATGTGTTTTCTTATATTTGTGGTAGAGAGATGTGGTGATCTCCATGACAATTATATCCTCAAGAACCAAACTTTTACTTTTTTTTTTTTTTCTTAAGACTTTTTAGAGCATTTTAGGTTCACACCAAAATTGGATACAGAGATTTCCCATCTGGTCCCACCTAATCTTGTTTTTGCCTCACTGCTTGGCCACAGAGTATTGGCTTTATCCTAAATCTGTTCTTCCTGTGGTGGAAACATGGCTACCTCTAGTGATCATTGCCACATGGGCTTCAGCTATATTCAGTAGAGAGACTGACTAGCTGTGAATCTCTTAAGAAAAAGGAAATTTTTGTCCTAGAAGTCCTTGCCTTAGGTCTTACTGCCTTTAAAAGAGTTAGATTTCCCTACCATCGGTCTAATCATCATTGTTGATGCAGAGATTACCTTCATTGGATTACACTGATTGGCTCGATCTGGGGTGCAATTGAATGTAAATATCATTAAATATCATTCCCAAGATACGCTTTAGAAATAAAATGGCCATATGGCTTACTTCTTAGTAACAATGTTAGTAGAGCATTTTCAGAGAAAGAAGATTACCATAGTTGGAGGCACCAAATGATTACTTTAAAAAACAGATTTAAGCTTAAAAGATTTTTTTTTATTTTTGTAAATTAAAGAGATGTACCTAAGCCAGGTTAAGCCAACTGTATTTATTTTCGATATATAATATAAACGTAATTGAAAGCATTTGGTAAAAGAAGTAGAAAACATCTATGAAAATTATTTCTGTAAGATCTGTTTAACATCTAGTTACTGTTGCTTCTCTTAACCTGAGCCTTACTTTTAAAATGTCAAAGGTGTATCTCTGCAATTAAAAATGTATGCTTTGACTGAGATGATAGTGAAAATGACGAAACTCTTTTGGCTTTAGTGGAGAAATAATTCTTAATAGCACAGAGAAAATAAAATTTTCTGTACAAATTTGTTGATTTTATGGTAATTTTGGCTATTTTAATAGTATATTACATAAAAGCAAAAGGTCAAGTTTCCACCGGTATTGGAGGATGATGGACTTGTATTCAAATGTTTAAATTCCCATCTTGTGTTTTACATTGCTGACATGTAAGAAACAAGGCATGTTAATTTTAAGAAGCCATCTGCAGTCACCCTGGGTGGTTTGCAGGCAGTTGGTATTAAAAAGTCAGTCAGCTCATTAGTGGTCCAATTAGCTGATATGTAGTGCAGCACTCTGGTAAGTTGTCCCGACTGCCATGTTAAATCCAGGCAGGATTCTTAACTATGGAAATTGCTAGAGACAAAGAGCAGGTGGACATGCCAGTGAAGAATGTTACCTAGAAACTATTCTTCATATATCAATGAGTCATCTAGAATTCTGCTTAGAATATATAATTTGTCTGGATAGGTATCCTAATCAAAATAGGATATCATTCCAAGGCACTATTAATATTTAATACATTTAATTCAGGACAAATTTTGATGCTTTGGTATGCATATATACTTTTTAAAAAATGAAAATCAGTTTAGTTTGATGAAATAAATCTAGGCCTCTTCAGTTATGACCTGAGATATATTTATGCTGCATTCTATTTCAAACACAATGGTGTGGCAAATGAATAATCCTTTGTGCCTCTAAGTAAAACTTTGACACTTGAGGAAAGCTGTGAAGCAAAATTAAACAAAAAATAATAATTAGTGCTCATAAACTAATTATTGTGTTTAAAAAGGAGAATAATGAGTACACTTTCATGGAACATAACCAAATTTTCATTGCCTGAAACCATACCAAATGACCTTACATCAAGTACTAAATTTCACATAGTATTTCAGTCAATTGAGATCACAGAAGTAGGTAAAGAATATCAAAACACACACACACACACACACACACACACACACACCCTCTGTCAATATAAAGAAGAAAGAACAAATTCTAAACTTTTTTTTTTGTTTATTTATTTATGAGAAGATACACTTATTTACCTGAAATTTTAAAGATATGGTTGGGAGGCAAAAAAGGGTATCTCTGACTTCTAGCCTGGGTTGGGTGTATAATTTACAAAAATTTTCTCCATTTCCATGTGTTGCATTTTCATTCTGTTGATTTTGTTCTTTGATGCACAGAAGTTTTTAATTTTTATGCCTTTTATTTCTTTTTCTTGCCTAGGACTTTCTGTATCATGTTAAATAAAAGCAGTAAAAGCAGGCATCCTTGTCGTTTTCCTGATTTTTAGAGGAAAAGTTTTCAATCTTTAACTTTTGAGTATGATGCTAGCTGTGGGCTTTTTGTGGTCTTTATTATGCTGAGGTAGTTTACTTCTATTCTTAATTTATTGAATGTTTATCATGAAAGGGTGCTGAATTTTGCTAAATGCTTTTCCTGAATTAGTTGAGATAATCATGTGTGTGCATGTTTTTTATTTGTTTTCCTTCATTCTGTTAACATAATAAATTACACTGAGTGATTTTAAAATGTTGAATCATCCTTTCATTCCAGAAGTAAATTTATCCCAAATAAATAAATAAATATGGTGAGCCATACTTGGTGTTCCAGGATCATAGTGTATGATCCTTTTAATGTGCCGTCAAATTCTGTTTGCTAGTATTTTGTCGAGGTTATTGACACCTATGTTCATCAGAGATAATGGTCTATAGTTTTAATTTCTTACAGTGTCTTTTTCTGGCTTTTTTATCATGGCAATGCTGGCTTCATAGAATGTTCTGTCCTTTTCAAGTTTTTAGATGCATTTGAGATGAATTGGTATGAATTATTCTTTATATGTTTGGTAGAATTCACTAGTAAAGCCATCTGGTCCTGGGCTTTGAAATGACTTAAATTAAAAACAAAAATTAAGGAATAAAGAATACACTCACATTATAGTTTACCATGTTAAAATCTCAAAATATGGTTGAGTCAGTGTGTGAAAAATTATAATAAATCACTATTTTAAAATATCAGTTTGCCCATGAGTAAAAATCATATAATTTACTTCAACACTAATATAAAACAGCTTATAATAAATCTATATATTATCCTTGATTTTCCAGATTTATATGGTACAAAATGGTTGTTATGAGTTGTTAAAAGTGTTCCTCCAAAATGTATATGTTGGAGACCTAGTACTTCAGAATGTAACCTTCCTTGAAGATAGGGTTCTTACAGAGATAATCAAGTTAAAAATGAGGTCATTATAGTGGGTATCAATCCAGTATGACTGGTGTCCCTATTAAGAAGGGAAATTTGGACACAGAGACACTCACATGAGGATGATGTAAAGAGACATAAGGAGAATTTGGCTTTCTACGAGCCAAGAGGAAAGGCCTGGATCAGGTCCTTCCCTCACAGACCTCAGAAGGAAACAACCTTGTGGCTTCTTGATTTTGGACTTCTAACTTACATTACTGTGAAAAAATAAATTTCTGTTGTTTAAGTTACCCAGCTTGAGGTACAGGCATACTCTGCTTTTCAAATGCTCACTCTATACCACTTCAGTTTTACAAAAGACCTGCATTAGTACCTGTTTTCACTAACCAAAAAATAATTCAAAGAGGATTTTCACTTTTACAAAAAGAGATGAAAAGCAAAAACAGTGCTCTGCATTGGTTTTGCAGTACGCAGTTACTGAGGCATCAGGCATCCCGAGCAGCGAGAGTGGTACAGCAGGAAAGTGGCATCGCCAAGCTCCTTCCCCAGGAGCTACACTCAGCATTTCAACTTCAAACTGCCATAGCTTTGAACTGTGTCTGTGAGCATCTGTGCTTTATCTCCTTTTATTTTGTGCATCCGTTAGTAAGATATGTCCTAAGGTAATTGTTTCTTCTATTTATGCCATTTCAGCTTATGAAATATGTCATAGGAATGTTCTACTTTTGGATAATGAGGAAACCTATACTTTGTTAAGTCAGTCCTAGAAATTTAATAAACTGGTTTTTATAAAGTTATCTACAGAGTGAGGTCATCATTTTATTTCACATGTAACTAATTCTTAAACCATTATACTATATAATATTTTACGTATGTTAAAAATATAAATGTATTATCTAATGATAAACAGTGCAATTTAGATTGATGACATTATCATTGTAATGTATTTGCATTTAGGGACACATATACTTAACAGATATTGTGTACTGATTTTCAAAAGAACTTGCCAAATTAAGGACTTAAATTAAGGCCGTATTCTACCACATTTAGGAGGAAGAGTTTTTTTAATGTTATACAGGAAAAATAAATTACTTTTTAAAGGCATCTATGATATATTCAGACCCTCATGATTTCACTTTAATAAACATGGAAGATTAGGAAAAACTGCAAAACTATATCAGTTACAGAGAATACTGTTTATTCTTATTTTAACTTAGAACTAATATCCCTGAAGAGTTTGGCTGGCCATATGTATTTTTGAATCAAACAAGTGAAAAATGAACATTTTCTAATGGACCAAATACTCTACGATAGGAAGTCTGATGAAAGCTGAATCAAGTACCATTTCTCAAATAACACTATAATAAACATGTAATGTTCTCATCAACAGCCCTCATAAATATTGTGATGATTATGATTGTTTCTGTGGTATGATAATTTTTAAAACATAATGAGAAGAAAGATGTTTTAAAATTACTTATTCAGAGCTAATATCAAACATATTCTCATTTGAACTTGCCCTTTTTCCTCTATTGCTTGTGAAAAGTTCAGAGCCATTTGACTTGGTTTTCTATGGTACTAACCACTGGGGTGGAAATACTCTGTTAAATGAATTCTTCAGGGTGTTAGTTTAGATGTGCCCCGCTTATTTGTGCTCTGCTATTTTCTTGTACAGATATTAGAGACTATGTAAGTAGATTCTATTACTTTCCATCACTCTCCTACCATTCAATCTGTGATTTTGTGACTAAGGAATTTTATTATAAGATCAAAGAAACCTATATCTAAAACATATTTAGAGGCATAGAATATATACATAAATGTTTGAAATGCTTTAGTTTAGCACTATTTAAGGCATTTAGATGGCAAACAAACTAAATAATGAGTTATAAGAATTTCTAAGGATTATGTTATGTTAAAAGGCAATCACTATCAAAGCAGTGTGTTCAAAGTCACTATATAACAGTTCAGTTAAAGATTTGCTCACTAGCTTTTTATCTTGAAACTTGGCAAAGACATCTTCTAAGGAAGTATATTCATCAACTATTATATGTCGTTGAATACACTCTGAAACACATGAGAAAAAAAAAGCTTGATGTGTGCATTCACATATGAATTTGTATCTGGTTATGTGATTGTATGTATAAACAAATTAACTCCATCTTATTTAGCATTTGTTAACAACTAACAGATCTGAGGTTTTATCCTATTCGCAAGCTAACAAGTTAGCCTGCTACAGTTTCAGGTATACTGGAGGAAGGCATGAAAACCTGTGTCAGGGACAAGGCATTTATTACTCAAAGCAAGAAAAGTTGCAGAACACCAGCACTTTCCTGTGCCAGTTTTTTGAGCCTCAGTTCCCACAAGGTGATGAAAAGAAGGCCATGGTACACCTACAAAATCAGTAAGTTGCATTAAAGGAGAGGAATTCTGAGTTAAGGAAATTCAAATATTTATACTGTACAGTAAGTGTGCCTTCCTTCGTTCAAGTAAAGGACAATCTCTGGCTCTTCCATGGCTATTTGCTAAACAGATACCCCTGAAAAAATAATCAAGAACTAATTTATCTGTGCCTTTGCTCAAAAGATGTGCAGCAATGTGGAACCCAGGAAGAATTATCTCCCAACAGTGTTTCATTTGGTATTATTTAGAAATGCCTAAATTTGCAAAAGGTATAGACTTCCAAAAGACATATTGATACTTGTTTGTCACCTATTTAACATACACAAGCACTCAAGACCCTCTCCAGTTCTTTAGCCTACAGTACAGAAGAGGATATCCAAGAAAAGTTCTGTCACCATAGATTTTAGAAGGCCAAAATCAAACCACATGACAAGAAGTGTATGATTTATTAGGTATATAAATGCATAGTTCTATGACAATTTTTTCTTTATCTCTCAGATCTTGGCCCCAGCCCTGTCTCCCATTTTCAAATCTGCCTTCTATCGCATATATAGACAGCACACTTTAAGAAATTTAGGGTCAAAATCCATCCTTAAAAATTTTATTTTTAATACCTAGCTTAGGTTAGCCTGTAATGAGAAGAAAGGAACACAAATTATAATCAAGCATTATATATTGCTAAGCTTTGCTTGGTGATGTTAGGGATTTCTTAGAAAATAATATATTGTACGTTTAGTTGGGATATCCTTTGAAAATATTATTCCCTAGAAATTCATGTAGATTTCGGTGGCTGACCAAGAATTTATGATTCTGCCTTTCTGCATCACTTTTCTTCAGAGACATGGTTCACAGTTACGAATCTTGCAAAACCATCACATCACTTAGACAACCTCTCAAGCATTGTTATATTAAGAGACACTGAGGTGATAGTGTTTATGTGGCCCATTGCAAAATGAAGCTATTTTTGTGCCCTGAGGAGATCTCACTGGGGGCTCAAAGTTTCAGGGGATCCATAATCTGAGCCACATGTGTATCCCATACATGAAGTGGCATACCAATAGGAAACCTCTGACTTGGAAATTAGTTACATGGAGCTAGCAATGTATCTTAGAGCTGTGCTATGTACACCAAAGAAGAAGAAAAAAAACCAATATATTAATGTGTACTATTAAAAATATCAATTATATGTTCATTCACTGATACACACATGGAGAGGAAGTACTATGTAACTATGGAAAAGGGACATAACCTCCCTGTCCCTTAGGTCCCATGTCTACAAGATAAGGATTATAAAGTTAGCTACTGTATGAAGTTGTGAGGATTACGGGACAAAATTCAAGTTGTATAATGTATCATATAGTGAAAAATAGTGTTATTAAAGACTCACATGTAAGGATGCTTATTCTATCATTCCATCAAGAAATTACCTATTAGTAGAAAAGAACTGAATAAATTATGAGATAGGTACACAATAAACTAGTATTGTCTTAGTCAGTTTGGGTAGCCGTAACAAAGTAACATAGACTGGGTAGCTTTTAAACAATAGAAATTTATTTCTCACAGTTCTGGAGGCTGGAATCTGAGATCAGGGTGCAAGCATGATTGAGTTCCAGTGACAGCCCTTTTCTGAGTTGTAGACTGCTGACTTCTCACTGTGTTCTCACATGGTAGAAAGGGCAAGGGAGTTCTCCTGGGTCTCTTTCACAAGGACAGTTATCTTAATCATGAGGCTTCCAACACATAATCCTCCCAAAGGCTCCATCTACTAATACCATCACATGGGGAGGTAGAATTTCTATATAGAATTTTGGTAGACACAGATATTCAGTCTCTAGAGACAAATATTCAACCTCTAGCAAGTATTTTGACATAAAAAATATAATGAATTGGAGCAGCAAAAATTAATTTTTAAGTATTTTCACAAGGTATTGTTGAGTGATATAAAAAAATTGTGCAAAAACACACCAAAACCAAAAAAATATATACTACACTCTGCCTAAGCAATTACTATTGTTAACCACATTATTCATTAGGCTTCCTTTCTCATATAGTCTGTTAACAACTATACTGTGGTTTGCAACACAAACGCATACACACTTATGTCTACACCTGGGTAGAAGCATTTGTGCTATACACATTTTGATATTATTTTCCATGTGGTTTTCATTCTCACTTAATTTTTAGTTTTAACATTTGCTATATCAGTATGGAAATAAATTATTCACTAAATACACAGAAACATTCAAAAGGTTAATTGGTTGATATTTCAACTTATGAGGAGTGTGAATTATAAACTACTC
Source organism: Neophocaena asiaeorientalis asiaeorientalis (assembly GCF_003031525.2). NCBI lineage: Eukaryota > Metazoa > Chordata > Mammalia > Artiodactyla > Phocoenidae > Neophocaena > Neophocaena asiaeorientalis. The sequence goes on along the minus strand of NW_020174917.1, from coordinate 6,745,480 downwards.
AGGACATAAGACTGACATTTGTATACAAAATTCAGTGACTAGAATTTTAAAAACATATTTTGGAAATACTATTGGAATTATTTTTGACAGAGAAAGGGATTTGTCAAATTATTTTAGTTCTACATTAAGCCCAGTTATTTATCTCTGACAATGAGAACATCTACATAAAAAAATGTCACCCATATTGTTCATTTTATCCAGATTAATAAAAACTAGACATTTAACATTTAATCATGTTCTTGTGTTTCTAAATAAATTTCCTAATGAAAGTTTTTGAATTTTCCCCAGATTACCATATGTATTTTAAAGAATACTGCATTATTCATTCTCATTTCATCTTGTCATTTTTGTCACTTATAGTGAGGTGTCTATTTCATTAATTAAATAGAAAATGTTGATTGCTGAAGTGTTCCAGATATTGACTTGGCTGGGCCATACAAATTCAACCATAGCATATGTAGATTGTATTATGTATTGCCATGATTCTTACATACATCAATCTTACTGTCTAGTGGAGGAGACAGTCATTAAATAGTAATAACAATAAAAATCACACAGGTATGTGTGTATGTGTGACTGTGTGTCTACATACATCTGTGTGTTTAATTTTGTATTCGTATAAGCGTAAATATGGTGAACTGGGCTGGTCTGACTGAACACAAACTCAACCCCATTGTGCCCTAACACACATTTTATGTTGGGTACACTGTTAACATTTAAAACACACATTGTAGCTGAAATTTAAATAACTGAAACCTCCACATTACACAAATTGAAAATCAACTGAATATGAGAGGATACTAGAAGACTATGGAGTTATGGGAACTAGATGTATATTGAGTTGGTGTCTGAGAAATAAGACAAACTGGAGGGTATGAACTTGGGAAACAACACATTCCCATGAAATAAAATTAAAAAGAAGGAAAAGTTAATGAATAGCTTAGAGAATATTAAGGAAAAGGAGGAGGAGAAATCAGTGACTATAAAAAGCATAGATAAAATGGTAATGATAAATGCACATATATCAGCAATCATAAGGAATGGAAATATATATTCTATATATTTAAAGGAAATTCAAATAATAGGAGGTTCATATAGCAATGCATTTTTACTAAACCTTTATGTAACTGTCAATTCTTTTGCTCAAACTTATTAAGAGTATAGAAAAAAATAAAGGAGCATAATTTTATAATGCTAGTACAACCCTGAAGCTGTTCGGGGACAATGTAAGGAAAAAAAAAAAAAACTTATCACACTGATCACATTCCCTGATGGTAAAAATATTCAATATAATAAAAGCATAAGGAAACTGCAACTTTAGAAATCAAGTGCGTATACTCCCAAATAAATCCTGAGTAAAAGAGGAAATCATTAAGTGAAATTTGGAAGCATTTAATCTAAAAAAAAAAAATGCTTTGTGTATGAAAACTTGTAGGCACAGCTATAGCAGTTGCAGAATAAACAGAAAAGAAGGAGATGTATATGTGAACAAAAAAGCAAGAACAAAAGTGGGAAAGACCAGCAGTGGTCCAAAAGACAAAACGGTACCGTGCAAAACCACTGAAGATTTGAAGGCAGAACTCCCACATGCCCTCACATATTCGTCCTTGTACTTACTCTAAGTACATTAGACCCAGAAGTTTTAATAACATTTTACTAAATCTTCAAATAATAAGCAATTATTTGAGGAAGTCTAACAGCTAGGAAACTTGTAAAGTGGATCAGCAATATCTAGTAATCTTGAAAATATTTATATCTACTAGCAATTTTGCCTTTGGGCATATTGTCTAAGGAATCTCTTGCACATACATGTCAGGATATGTGTGATACTGTTTACAGCAGTAAAATTTGGAAAAACAGGACTTGTCCACCAGTATGGGACCAGGTCATTAAATTATAGTACTAGTAAAATAGAATACTATATAGCAGCTAAAGAATTGAACATAACCATATCACATATTTGAATATTATTGATCTTAAAGCAAAATGTTAATTAAGAATTGACAAATTGTCAGGATATATATATATGTGAAAACACACAGGCCGAGTTTATACACACGTACACACAAAGAAATACTATGCATGATTTATCAATGTACATAGCAGAAGTATAAAAACAGAACTTTCTGTTCCTGTGTGGACCATGGCCAGAGCTCCAGAAGACAAGATTAGATGAGCAGGTGTGCTTCTACAGGGCTCTCGTGTTTCAGGGAGAGAAGTTAGAGTCCTGCAGCTTTCTTCACTTGGCTGTCGTTGACAGCCTGGAGGTAAGCGCTGTTTCCACAGATGAGAAACTTCACCTTGTCTGGAAATAGTCAACTGAGGATCTCCATGCCTGCTGGGCCAGATGTAGAAAGATATGTCTGACTTGCCCTGACTCTGACTTTAACCTGAGCCCAGAGTGTTTTCTCTTTTGGTCTCTAGGTAATGCCAATAATGTATTTGCTTGACTTGCCATAGCCAATCCAATAAAGATCACACTTTCAAATGTTAAAAATGTTCGAGACACGCTAAAGTCAAAGGTGAATATATGGGCATCTCGAATTAATATCCAAGAAAAATTCTTTCAGAATTATTTTACAGGCCAGGAAATCCTTTTATATTTATGCTCAAAAGATGAGCTTTACATATCAAGTAAAATGAGCAACTGTAAAATATGGCAAAATAATGTTAATTTCAATCCATTCTGTTGATTTCAAAAGCATTCCATTTTTATAGAACCATACATTTTCTGGAAGGAAAGGAAAATTATAAAAGATTATCTGCACTAGCCTATTCTCCATACTTTGACATTCACCAATGTTGCTATTCATTATCTGTTTAACAACTCAGTGATAAGTATCCTACCATCCTCACCCTGGAGGTAACCTTCTGAAGCTATTACAGAGTAGCAGTTCTAATTATTATAACGCTTTTAGGACATTACACACACATCTGTTTTCCAAAAGCTCTACTCTTCAGAGCCACAGGTAAAATATCTAAACTCTAATTGCAATGGAAGCATTTCAAATATTTGAAAATGTTGTATTTGTCTGAAATCTCATCCTGTCCAAAAAGAATCTACTCCCTTAGAACTCCTATTACAAGGTTTCTTTCCTCTCTCTATCCTTACTGCTATTGCTTGGAAGAAATCCAGTTTAACAATGTTCTTGTTAAATCATGGCTATGAGAACTATGTACAACAGTTCAATTGAAGTCTGAGAAGCAGACAAAGAGCAGATATATTAGAATTGTCTGAAAAATACTTACCATTTAATGATATTATCATGATTAATCTGTTTTGCGCTCTCTCTGAAAAGAACTGCTTGCCTGTGTTTTGCATCCAGTTTTCTGTGCAAAACACAGAAAATTTTTTCTATGTAGCTATTAGGCTTAAATTTTTTTTGTTCTTGTTTTTACAGTCAGATCATAATGGTGAGCCTTTAAATTCTACTTGATATGAACTGTTGCACCCAGTAAGTGTACAGTTTTTAAACTATGTGTTTTACTATATTTCAGACTTTAAAAAAATTTTTTATCAACTTGTCATATTTAATATTTAGTTATTTTCTCTGGGTTCGTGCCATCTGCCAATTTAAACGATGTCTTCCTAAGTTTAATTTTCTTGAAAAGGGGAAGTTAAGGAGAGAGATTCACTAAACTGATCTCTCTTTCTTCGTATTCCCAGAGTCTAGCAATATTTAGTGACAATGAAATGATATTTATGTAATGATGAATCTTCTGTTAGGGGACTCCAGTCCATTCATCACTAGATTTTCAATTAGCGTGGTTAACTACCTATGAATTGATTTACGATCGAGCTCAAATTTTTCAAATATCTGAAGTAGAATCTCACCACTAATTACTTAACATTGATAATGTTTTTTAATCGGTTCCCCTTTCTTCCATCCTGTTCCTATTTCTATCCATCCCATTCCCTCTTGCCAGATAAACTTTCCTAAAACCCAGCTCTGATTAAAATATTTACCAACTGAGATGCTGGTATCTAGCATAAGAGCCTCATTAATAATTGTTCCATACTCACCATATATTTTTATCTTATCTCTTACCACTCCCATCAAAACTGGTGAAATCCTCTGAATTTAATGATTTTAACCATTCTTCTGCAGTTGAATGCAACCTACTTAAATCACAGATCCCTGGCTTACCCTTGTTGTAAATGGCAAAAATAACAACAACAGTTATTGATTACTTACATCAGCTGGGATTTAGTAATCAGCACTTTATCAACAATAAAAGTTATGCTAATAAAGCTTTTGTAATTTCTACCTAATAGTTCCATCTGGAAAGTAAAGCCAGGATTTAAACCCAGGTCTCACTTATTCAATTACTGTGTTTATAATTGTTCTACTGTTTCCTGTAACCTCCCACAGTATTTTGTCATTTACTTATACATACTTCATCCTTTTACAGTAAGTGATACATACAGTTATACACAAGTCTTTTAGACAGTTCATGAAAAAAATAGTCCCTCCCTCTTTCTCTTTATTGTTTTCTCCTATTTCTCCACTGCCCACCCCCTCCTCCCTTGTCTTCCAAACCTTTCTTCCTTCTTCTCTTTCTTCCTCCCAATTTATAGTTCAACACTGCACAAAAAAGTTTACTTTTTAACTTTTCTCATCAAAAATCGAAAAACAGTTGGCCCAATTTTCCCTTATTTTATTAATTTGTCCTCAAATTATTCTTTATTTCCTGAATTGATGCTGAAAATGAATAAAACACTGGGTAGTTTCAAACAGATATTACCTGTTTTACTATTAATTTGAATTTTGTATTGACGATACCATTGAAAGTTCTTTTCGTTTTTGAACTTGTGGCTTTTATCTATTAATAATTTAGCAATAATTTTGAAAGGGCAAATTATTCGTTGCTAGTCAGAAACTATTTTTGTAAATAATAATTTAAGTATGTTTTGGTGTACCTCAGAAATTTTCGTCAGGTGTAATAATTGTCTTTTAATCATTTCTCTTTCCCAATAATGCCTCACTAAGTATCTTTAAAATAAAAAATGAAGAACCACAGAAATGTTAAACACTATGTACTTAGGACTGCATTGATAGTGATGTACTACACTAGTTTGGGATAAAATATTCACTCAGATTCTTTAAGATATTTCTATTTTTGTCATATTACGAATTAATTATTTTAGTTTCTTTAGAGGATGCTCAAGTATGTTTTTAATTTGCACATCTTATTTAAAATGAGTACCAGATCAGCATCAGTTTTTCATTCACAATATATTAGGGAAGATTCTTGAGACATATTACAATTGCTGGAGCTAGTTACAATTGCTGGAGCTAATTCCCATGATCTTAGGGTCCTAAAATTACATTTTTTTGTTTAATTGAGTAAAATCCTTATAAATAACATCCATTTTGCAATATTCTGGTAGACTAAAACAATTTACTGAGTAAATATGTAGAATATTTAAATTTCATCGTTACAGTTTGACTAGAAAGGAAAATATGAATCAAAAATAAAGAGTTGTGATATTGGCACCATTTTTAATTATCTTAATTAAATACATTGCCTAAAATGTGTGGCTGGGGAATTTTTTAGAAAATAGAAGCCTCTATTTCATTATTTCAAAGCCACCTTTTATTATTAGTCACAGAGCAATAAAAGGCAAACAAGCAACAACATCAGAAAAAACTATTTACAAAACTACTTCTAAAATACTTTTGACTTATTAATTATCTATGAAGAAGTTCTGCATCAGATAAAGCATTGAAAACTTTAATATCTTAGTCATTTAAAAACACCTTCATTATCCAGGCTTTAGGATCCAATGTCCTTTAATGGACAACAAACTCTTGAATAGTCCTTTATTGGACATTTTAAGAGTTATACAACAACAAATATTTTGGCTGCACAGAACCTGCACCATATCTACCTCATTAACCTACATTTGGGTCCTTTCTGATCTGGTATTTCTTTTCCCTCAATGTTCAGAAATACTGCACTAGATGGCCTTTTCATTTCGGGATAGCCATTTCATTACTTACTTTTATGTATGCACATATTTCCTATTATTTTGCAAATCAATGAGATTGATATATATAGATGGGTAGTCAACAGAAGCTACTTACTTCACCTTCAATCTTTAATATACTCATGATTGTTACATTTCTTGAACATTTCCAAATGTGCTTTGAAATGCACCTGCTTCAACATATATCATATCCCTTCTTCATTGCCTTCCTCTTCAGAACTTTGAAGATGTTTAATCCTTTTGCACTATCAATGTGGTGATCCATGACTTCTTATAGCTGTGATAATCAGTCCATAGCAACTGTGATTCTCTCCTTTTCTCTCTTAAAAGTTAAGCTTAAGTAAAGCTTACCAGAACCAACAAATTGTTATAATTTTCTTTTCTATTTCAGAGATAAAAATACGTGCACAATTGTGCAGATACGCATGCCAAGCTTATGGCTGTTACGAATTCAATTCTCTACATAAATGTATTTTCCCAGTTTTTCCTCTTAAGGATGTGCTGCTAAAAACCATTTTAGACTCTTTAGAGTCACATACTTTCCTTCACAGAAAGCTATTTTGGCTTAATAATGTGAGGTGAAGATGGCACAGATGAAAAACCAACTTAAAAAATGCAAGTATGAGATGTATTCCTACTAGGACACAACTGCAATGCAATCTACATTCTTCCCTCTCAGCTCGTAATAGTTTCTCTGGCATCTGCCTGTGGATTAAGGTACGGGTTTTAAATCCAAAATTAAATTTGAGATAACTTTTGAAAGGAATTTTATTGAATATTTGAATAGCAAGAGTTAAGTTGTGAAGCGTACCTGAGTATATACATGAACCTCCCAATATATACACGAACCTCTCAATTTTAAGATACGGCTAAATTAAATCTTTATTATTTGCTTATGTTTCATTTGTTCTGGTCTGTTTTCCATGAATGGAGATTTTATATATGCTGTATTTCCATTCCCTGTCCTTCATATCAATCATTTATCCTTTTATTTTATTCTAATTAATTCTGGGATAGATTTCCTAGAAGAGTAACACTGCTGAGTAAATTTCATGCATTATTGATTTTTATTTTTACAAACTTAATTTGCATATTTCATTTTAGGTCTTTGTTAGTAAATGAGTTTTTGTTGTTAAATTCATCTATCTCCTTATTCACCTCAATTTTCTATCTTATTATCTCACTTTTTAATTTATTTTTTCCATAGATTGAAAGGAACCTACAATAGAAATAACCTAGATTTAGTTCCAAAACTTTAAAACATGTATATATACATATTCCTATCCCTAGGCTCCATGTGCCTCTGATTGCACATTTAAAAAAATAGCGTTTGAAGTTATCTTTTCCTGCTACATTGTAAACCATATATTACAAACTTCTTGCTTACTCCAATCTTTATACTTTGGCAAAAAATCGAAACCTGCCAATTAAAGAATACATTAATAAGCCAATCCGATTCCTTAAGATTCAAACTTAACAAACAAGACACATCACTCTTATTCCTTGATCAAGAAGTAATAGAATATACATTAGCACTCATCTGTAGGCTATTCTTTTAAATTCTATGATGAATATTGTAAAGATAATTAAATTCTTGTTTGTTTTTTAATTTGTAATGTATTTAAACATTTTAAAATATGAGAGATATCAGAAAAACATGAAGTGCTGATGAACATGTTTTAATAATATTAATGATTAAATTTTCTGAAAATGTGCTTTATAGTACATCTATTTCTAAGTGCTGTACATATGTTATTTCCTTTAATCTTCATAAAAGTTAAAAGAAGTAGATCAAATCTCTAAACTTATAGTTTACAAACTGTGCTGAAAAAAATCTTTAGTAAATTGTGTTAGAAAAATCTAGCTGAAAATATTCCATATCTGATGCAGTTTGGGGGCCCATCAGTAAAAAAGAAGAATTATGATGACAATGATTAGAATTGGAAGAAGGATGTAGTTATTAGTTTTTGCTTTGTAACAAGTCACTGCAAATCAAGGAGTTGAAAACCACAAACATTTATTATTTTCATGTTTCTCTAGTTTAAATAGGCAGTTATTCTGGTCTGGGCAGTCTCATATAGTGCTGTATGGTGTATGATGCCTTTCATATTTAGTGGTTGGCTGGCTGGTTAGCCTTTGGGACCTCACGAACATGTCAGCCAGTTGGCTCAATGTCAGGTCATGTGTCTCTCTTAAGCAGGCTAGCTTGTACTAACTCACATGACGTGGTTGTGCTTTTTGTGCTTTGCAAAGAACAACAAGATGAGATGAATCCTCACGCAAATGCATTTCTCAAGCATCTACCTGGACATTTACAAATGCCCCATTGGCACAAGCAAGTCTCCTGTCCAAGATTATTTCTCTACTGAAGGGTAGAGAAATTAATAAATACATCACTTTTATTTGTCTGTTTGTTTATTCATAAATGCATTGATTCATTTGCTGCCTAGAGAGAAGTATCAGCATGTCAGGGAGTCAGATGATCATATATCCTTGGGATTTAGATATTAAGGGTATAGAATGCGTGGATCAAAAAACAGAGGACACTGAGTATCCAGACATCTCAGCAGGCACTGCCTGGAGGCATGTTTATCTTTGGCAGAACAATGCGTAGCTAAGTCAATGTCAACATATCTTTGTGCCAGTAACAAAATGTGATCATAGACTCTTTGTTGAAACTTAGATGCTGTCCTACAGAGATAATTTTTTCATTCTGATAATAAATTCTCATTAAATTTGTGTAAATCGGGCTTCCCTGGTGGCGCAGTGGTTGAGAGTCCGCCTGCCGATGCAGGGGACACGGGTTCGTGCCCCAGTCTGGGAGGATCCCACGTGCCACGGAGCGGCTGGGCCTGTGAGCCATGGCCACTGAGCTTGCGCGTCCGGAGCCTGTGCTCCGCAACGGGAGAGGCCACAACAGTGAGAGGCCCGCGTACCGCAAAAAAAAAAAAAAAATTTGTGTAAATCATTATAGTTAACTCATACTAAGTATATGTATATATACATACACACATATCTGTATGCACACAAAGCAACTAGTCTTGACAATAGTCGTTAAACAAAAACTGATACTTGAATGTTGGAATCATTCTCATAAGAAAGATATTCTAGTTAGTCTTTCCAGATTTCCTTCACATCAGAAGTGGATGTGACTAAGGCTGTTTATACTTAACTCAGGTTTGTATGGAAGCTTCCAGGTGCCTTCAATATAACTTTAGACTCTTGTTTCTGATGAGTTTCAATGTCACATGAATAAGATTGACACAACTCAATGAACATTTATTTAAGAGAAACTTACCACTAAAATGTCTAATTTAAATCAAGCATATAAGCAATAGACAAAATGAGCATTTTAATTTATTTTATCTCCTGTCCTTTTAAAATAATCATCATCATACACAAATAGTCTCTAAAAATAACTATCAAGTGTTTCATTCTCTGTGCACCCAGAAACTATGCTATTAGCAGTCCTTGAAAAAAACCTCATCTACTGCTTTGTCATTCTAATTTCAAGTAAAATAAGAATTAGACTTATCAATATATAAATCATCAAAAGAGTGCCTTTCATTGTTCTTAATTACTGGCAAGGCTTTTATTCAAATTAAGCCATTAATTCAATAATTTTCTAGTGTCTTTATATAGATAAAAATATGCACAATCTCATAAATATACTTACGTAATTATTTATTTATTATCATGATTTCTGGGATAATGCAATAGCATTATTCAGTTTTACCTAACGTTTATTCTTTCTATTGTACCACCACAGAAAGCTCTTTCATGTAACTTAAGTGTGTTTTTGTGTATAGATATATATATTCAAAAATTATATGTGTGTATTAGTACATATGTAAATTGATTTATGATTGTTTTTGTCACAGTCTATTTTAAAAATGTTATTTTTTCTGTTTTTCAAAGTAATGAATGTTCAAAATAGTGCCCTCCACCCACAATATTTTTACTATACACTGACAGAATATCTAACTTTGAAAGAAAAATCCCCATCCCACAATATATCCAGGGTTTATGAAGGCTGGGAAACTCTCATTTGGGCTAAAAGACATCATCCTCTTAGTTACTAGATAACATCCATTAATGTGCCATTCATTTATTTGTTTTAAATTAAACTTGGATGTCACATATAATATAGGGATATTCTGATCACGGATAAATTTAGCATTCTCTTTCAATTCTATTTTAGTTTAGTGCCGTAAAGTTTATTAGGGAGAAAAATAACGTGTCCAATTTTATTTAGATTGTTGACAACTTAATTTCTTTGCCATTGTGGGACTGAAGTCATCCTTTTCCTGCTAACTGTGGGCTAGGATCACTCGAAGCCTCTAAAGGGCACCCCTCTCCATAGGCAGTTCACAGCATGGATTTTTGCTTTCTTCCAGGCCAGCAGGAGTTTGTCTCTCTGAATTCATTTTCCCTTCTAGCAAGAGAAAACACTCATTTAAAGAACTAATGTGATTTGATGACACCCACCCAGATAATCTTCTTATTTTAAGATCAAACGTGCCCTATAACATAACCTAGTCATGGAGTAAAGATGATAAACTCTACGATAAACCATGGAGTTATCATCTTTACAGATCTGGGTATTACGTAGGGCACATACACCAGAAGGAGGAAAATCTTAAGGGACATGTGCCTCTCACTGTTGTGGCCTCTCCCGTTGCAGAGTACAGGCTCGGGACGCGCAGGCCCAGCGGCCATGGCTCACTGGCCCAGCCGCTCCACGGCATGTGGGATCCTCCCGGACCGGGGCATGAACCCGTGTCCCCTGCATCGGCAGGCGGACTCTCAACCACTGCGCCACCAGGGAAGCCCAATGATAGACTTTTAATGTAGATGTGAGAAATGTTGTTGTTAAAGTTTGGTCTCTAAAAATTGCAGCATTTTGGGAGACGTTTGAAAGGATATGACTGACTATACAACTGAAAATTGAGAATGTAAGGACTGATAGGAATATGAAATGTGAGGGCCTTATCATCTGCTCTGTTTTCATGTTTGATTTGGAGGCACCTTTGTAATAACATAGCCAACGCCAGGTATTTATCATAGTATTTATTTCAATAATGGAAGCTCACTTTTTTTCATAAATTAATACTGTATTGCACAGGCCATTTATATTAAATCAATCTTTGTCAACAACTTCCTCAATTTCATCTTTTACTAAAAGCAGTCAGTGTTTGCAACTCTGCAAGTCACACAAATTCTGGAATCTCTCTTCATATTTCATGTCTTCTAACAAACTAGCCCGTTCTTGCATGACCCCATTATTGTCTTGTAACATCTTGCCAAATATATCCACTAACAACCGATACATACTATTAACCTTATTTTTTCCCCAAGATCTTTCCCTATCATTAGAAGTTCATTGGGATTTTGATTACCATGTCAAGATAATGTAGGCACAAGATAACCAAATATTTTGCCCTCACATAATGTATATGAATCTATTTCTTACTTCCTATATGTTTCTTATCACCTACAAACTGACCCCTAAATCACTACCATATTTATCAGATTTTTGCTTTTCTTACAACCACTACTTGAAGTGAATTCTACACTCATTTTACATGCTCATTGTCAGTGAGGTTCTCTTCACCACACAGGGTGCTAGATGGTTCCTCGTCTCTTCTTGATTAAGGACACCCACTAATATATGGAAATATTTCTATATTAATATCCTAAATTTTATAGTGGTGGGAAAAGTTGAGAGATTATTTCTTTATTTAAATATCTATATCTCAGGTTCTAGGTTTCTGATTTTGGGGACTGATGTCAAAACTTTTCAATGCAAAGTTTCTGCACATATGTTCCTCAAATTATCTTCATCGTCACAATCTTATGATCTTTTGTATTAAATGTGCAGATTATTTGGCACTTCCCCAATAATATTGAATTGAATTTGTTGGGATGGATTCCTGAGATACTGCATTTAAAAAACTTTTATTGAAATATAGTTGATTTACAATGTATTAGTTTCAGGTGTACAGCAAAGTGATTCAGTTATGCTATATAT